>NC_142950.1:32885611-33080611 GCF_046866305.1 Octopus bimaculoides | reverse complement strand
ATCAAGGTATAGCTATCTAGTTGAGAAAATTGTTTCACATCTATGTGGATTTAGGTTCAAGGCATCTTGGGTAAGCATTTTCTCTCATAGTTTTGGATTGATCTATTTAAATAGAATTTAGTAAATAGACACCTTATGAAAGTCCATGGGGTATCCATGTTCATGTGCACATGCACACAAACACACTTGCCTTTCCATTTGAAATGTATTGAAAATAAGTGGTCTACAGAAGCAGTCCATAACCTTTTATTTTTTGCACCGTGAAGCTGTTTCATGCAAGACAATTATTACTTGAACTGGGGATCACGGACATAATAAAACACATTAACACTTTAGCATTTAAACCAGCCATATCTGGATCAAATAGTCTACCTGTTTTATGTTGAAACTGGCCAGATACAGCCTCTCACACCTACCCTACAATGTCATTCTGAAACTAAACAATCACATCTTCAAAATCTTGAAGCTACAAGATACTACATGATCATTTGGATAAATAAGCATTACATTTGATAAATTAATCTGAATGCAAAAGGGTTTAGGGTTGTAATAAATAATTTAATTAATGAATAATAATTAATAGCAACAGAAGCAGTATTAATACAAAAAAGTAATATTTATCCCCACTTAAAAATGGCTGTTATATTAGAACACAGAATACTGTGAAGGTTTCCATGAGAGAAACTCTCATATGGACATGTGGTGCACATTAGCACTTGTGTTTATATAGCTGATGGCAGTTGATTATCTCCCATTAGCGATATAAACTAGAGTGCCTATATGCACTACAAACCCATATGAGAGGTTTTCTCACAGTATCTATTGCAGCATTTTGTGTTCTATCACAACATTCACTTTTAGTTGAGGATAAATAACTTGATTATTAAACATATAATACATATATCAATAAAAAAACACTCTCTAGATTGTGTTAGTAAATACAAGAGAAATAAAATTTTAAAATTTATTCTTTCTGTGTGGCCCAGTACCAAATGAATCATGGCCCAGTATTGGCCTGTGACCTTGTAGTTGGGGACCCCTTCTCTCTACAGAATTCCTCACATAGAAGATTAATGAGAGCAATCCTCATTATATCATCATCATCATCATCATCATCAGAGACAATGACCAAGACCTTTGGCATTATGTTGTGCTTGAGAAGAAGACCCATCAAGCCAAGCAAAATTATAGTCATGGCAGATACTGGTGTCATGCTGGTGCCACATAAAAGCACCCATTAAACTCTCAGAGTGGTTGGCATTAGGAAGGGCATCTAGCCATAGAAACCATGCCAAATCAGATTGGAGTCTGGTACAGCTCTCCTGCTTGCCAGCCCTGGTCAAACCATCCAACCCATGCCAGCATGGACAACAAACGTTAAATGATGATGATGATGATGATATATAATGCAGAACCACTTTGCAGACTGCAATAGTCAATAAAAGAGAAATAAAATTTTAAAATTCATTTTGTTCATTCTCAGTGGTCTGGTACCAAATAATCTGCAGCTTGGTATTGGTCTGTGGCCTAGAGGTTGGGGAGCCCTGAAGAAGAGAATTCTTCATTTAGTTGGGTTTCCCTTTTTAATTTATGAAAGTTTTGGAGATGTGGCTGCTATTTCTAGGAGATTCAGCAACCACACAGAAACTTCCCTGTTGATTTGTCATTGGCTCATTGTGCGGTTAGGGGGCAGAGAAAGGTAGATCTGTTGTTAACTGAAAATACATATAATTGCCACATTTATTATATGGCATCTATCATTATTAACGCAGGTACTACCTGTTAGATCTCTGCAATTAAGCCAAAGCTAACAAGCCCGATTTATATCGAGATGAGATGGATGTTGAGGAAGACTTGTTGGATTTTAGCCAGCTGCTTAAAGTGTGTATGTGGAGTAGGTTGGCCTTGCCAAGTTGTAAAAATATCTCCAGCAGCAAAAATAGGGGTTTGTTTGCACTATTAATTGCTTCCTTCTCCTCTTCCTAAGTATTAGGAATGTGGTTGCAGCAGCAATTTGAATTTTGGGGGGAGAGGGAAGGGTTGTTAGCATGATTTTTAGGTCCACTTAGCAACATATGTCAACATACCATATATATATATATAACATAGAAGAAAAATGAGTTCATTGTTGAGTATAAGTCAAAACGGATTGTGTGTGTGTGTGTGTGTGTGTGTGTGTGTGTGTGTATGTGTGTGTGTGTGTGTGTGTGTGTGTGTGTATAATACATACACACACACATTTTCGTGTTCAGGCACAAGCATGGCTGTATGATAAGATGTTTGCTTCCCAGCCACGTGGTTCCAGGTTGAGTCCTTGTGCAAGTGTCTTCTACCATAGCTGTAGGCCAACCAAAGTCTTATGAATGGATTTTGTAGACAGAAACTGAAAGAAGCCTCTCATATCTGTATATGTGTGTGCGCGAGTGTGTGTTTGCATATGTGTGCTCGCACGCACGCATGCATGCATTAAAGTTTCCTTGGCTTGACATTACATGATAGTTGTCAAAATGGGCATCGCTGTCATACAAGCAGTGCGGGTCATTTCCAATATTCTGTGAGAACATGTCTGGCCATGTGGAAAACATTACCTCGATAGGAAACAGGTAAGGGTTGGCATCAAGAAGGAAATTTGATCATAGAAAATCTACCACAATAAAAAAGTCTGACCCAGTACTTGACTTGTACTTTATGTTATCAACCCTGAAAGGATGGAAGGCAAAGTCAACTTTGATGGCATTTCAACTCAGAATGTAAAACTGCAAGGAATGTTATGAAGCATTTTTGTCTCATGTGGTAACAATTCTGCCTGCTTTCCACCTTTTCCATAATAATAATGGTTTCAAATCAGGCACACAGCCAGCAACTTTTGGATAAGGGGTAAGTTAGTTACACCAACTCCCAGCATTCTTCCAGCCCTGAGAGGATAAAAGGCAAAGTTGACCTCAGTGGCATTTGAACTCAGTATATAAAGCCAGAAGTGGCACTAAGCATTTTCTCCAGAATGGTAATTTCTTCCAGCTCACTGCTTTCACGATAATGATAATAATAATAATAATAATAATAATGAAAAATAAAAAAAATATATTAAGTTTTAATGACATTTCAAGTTTGTACACATTAAAAAATTGTTTACATACCAACTCATAACTTAGATAAGCTATCTATACAGATTAAAATCAAAAACGAAAAAATTGTCAAGTTAACAATGAATGAGTTTAAAGTTTAAGAGAGTTGGGAGAAAACTACAATAATTATATCAGCTTCACTGAATAAATTTGTCCACACAGTAGATTTACTGTCGGTAAACCCAGTCTTTCAATACAAGATTACAACAAGAGAACAATTGATTAAGTAGTAAAGTATTGGCTATTAGGATTATCAAATTAATAAAATACAACGACCTATCACTACAGCAAAATTACATTTAACCCTTGTGATACCGACCTGTAGGAGACCAATCACCTCTGCTGGTTCTATTATACAAATTTGTCTCATTTTAAAGGCATTCAGATATAAATTAAAATATTTCATGGAGACTTTATGCAAGAATCTTTTCAGAGTTATACTCATTTAACGAGTAACGTAATCAGAGACCATGTGTTACAGAAACTGAAGCAATTACTTTGTAGAAGAGCCAGTTTAGCCATTTGAGAACATGAGAACAAAACTTCATCACCATCATTGTTAACATTTCAACATCCACTTTTCCATGTTGGCATGGGTCAGACAGAATTTGTTGAGATGGATTTTCTACAGGCAGATGCCCTTCCTGTCACCAACCCTCGTCTGTTTCCAAATATTTCCCCATAACCAGACGTTTCCACAAAAGACTGAAAGTGAAGAACGTCACTTGTATGACAGTGACACTTGTTTACAACTATCTCATGATATGAAGGCAAGGAGACAACACACACTGACATATGCACACACACACATACACACACACACACACACACCTTTTTATTTTTTACTTGTTTCAGTTATTAGGCTGCAGCCATGCTGGGGCACCACCTTGAAGAATTTTAGCTGAATGAAGATGGCTCCTTTATCTCATGTTAGGAGCTTCTTTTGCTGATGTTTAACTCTAGATGAATCTTAATCAAACTGTCACTATCATATTTTAAAACAATGTATTCAACAATATTATCCAAAATGTGTGCTTAAAGCGTTAAGGTAATATTTGAGGGGAATTTGGTTGCTTTTTCTAGCATTTCCCATAATCTAGTAAGATACTCCCTCATTGGTTTGAGTGAGCTTTGTGTTAGGAAGACATGTCGAGTTGATACTGAGATAGAAGAGGAAAGTTTGGGATATATAGAAATAAATATCCTACCAAAATGAGCGAGAATATGCCTACAGATAAGACCTATGTGCTACTGTAGATAAGGCCTGTGTGTTACTAAGTTCGTTCAATATGATATTTATTCTATCATTTTTGCCTCTGCAGAACCACGTGCATAACTATGTGATAAAGAATTCCAATTCACAATCACATAGTTGTGTGTTTGATCCTTCTGCATAGCACCTTGGGTACATGTCATTCACCTACTACAGCCCATCATAGAATTATGCATTTTGACTCGTGGGCACCATGGAAATTCCTCAGAACGAAAAAGCTTAAGAGAAGCTATTTAAGCAAGCAAGGATGGTTTGCATTTTTATTTTGATTTCTTTTAGTTATTTCACTTCCAGTCACAATAATATATTATATAATATTAAAATTTCCTTCTGCTAAGCACTTTATATTTCTCTCTTTCTCTCTACTTCCTCAACAGACTTTTTAACCATGTAATTCTCCTCTTCATGTCTTTAACATCTCGCTGTTTCTCTTCACCTCTCACTTCCATTCACTAACCACAAGAGTGACAGCATAATGCAGTGGTTGGCTATCTGCTCTCTCTCTCACTTTCGCATTCCCTTTTCCTCTCTCTCACTCCACCTCCTCATGCTCCTCTTCTCAAGTACGACATAATGTCAAAGGTCTTGGTCATTGCCTCTGTAAGGCGCACCACTCAAAAGGAACTCAGCCACTTTGCCCCCATATATGTGTGTGTGTGTGTGTGTGACCCTGTACAACCCATCTGAGTGTAGAAGGGTGGATGTTAAATAATGATAATGATGATATATATATATAAACAGCCATAAATACATCTAATATGAAATTACATACGCACACAACACTATCTTCAATTTCCTTCATCTCAAAAGAACATAATTACAACATATTACAGTGTACTATATCTGAAATTTCATGAGGTAAAAAGAGACCATTATATAAAATATATTGAATTTCAAAATTAAAAGAAAAAAACGTTTTTTTCTTTGTTTTTTTTTTAAAGTAGCTAATTTCATGCATGACACAACATATTTTAAAATCTTTAATAAGTCTACCATTACAAAAATTATATTCGTTATTGCATTTTCATTAGTACTCTCATGATATTATGCATAACCTAAGCTTTACCACCTCATATATCAAAAATGACATCTATTTAGTGCTGATGATATAACTAGGAAGTTAATATTGATCTTGGCTTTTGTAAAGTACGATTCCTTGCATTTAGAATTATAAATTCTATGACAAAGACAAGTGTTATCTAAAACATAGAAATAAAAAAAAGTTATTTATTTACAACACATTTCAAGAATATATATACATATATATATATATATATATATATATAACACATGCATTGTATATACATGTGGGTATGTAGACCTATATACTTGTACGTTTGCATGAGCATGCATTTATGTATGTGTTTATATATATAATACAAAGAATATATATACATGTATACACACATATATGTACATACTTACATCTACATGTGTATATACATGCATATCAGGGTACAGGACGTTAGAACAATAAACTACAGACAACGGAACGAACACATAGGAAAACGGAAAGCCACTTGGAATATCCCTTCATCAGCTGTCTCTATTCTATCTGGACGTTTCGAAGATAAGACAGAACGTACTCTAGAATAGTCTCTTCCTGAGTAGTGGATCAACCCACTACACAGAGGATTCCAAGGTGGCAAACACAAACCAAGACAGGAAAAAATGGACAGTGAAAACAACATTCAAAAACACACACACATGCATATAATATATATATAATGTAGATATATACATGCTTATATATATATGTATATATGCATGGATATATGTATGTGTGTGTGTCTATACACATACATGCATGCATGTGTGTGTGTGTGTGTGTGTGTGTGTGTGTACACATGCATATATATATATTATATATATATATGCATCTAGGCAGCTGAACACATTTATGATGATAAACAAACGAAAATGTAAATAATTGTATAATACACACATGCATACACGCACACAAACACATATGTATCTTTAAATAGAGCTTATATTTTCATGAATGCACATTTACAGGTGAATGTCTGCAGGCAATGCGACACTCGACACATTTCAAGTGCGTGTGGGGCGGCGGGAGAATATAATAGCACTTAAATAGCAGTGAATTGGTAAATAGTCAAAAATTCACAGCATAACCAATATTTCTAGAATGTTTACTCTTGCTCCAGTTGGAAAAGTTGTTTAAGAAGCAAAAAAAAAAAAACAGGCAGCAAAATGAAACAAAACAAAACAGACGAAAAAGTATTAACACTGACAATACTACATAATTTTGTACTAGTATTTAGTCTAAGTAACATAAATGCTTTTGATATCAGTCTGGCTGAGAGTGCCTTTGTATCTACGATCTGAAACTTCTCATTTTAACCCTGTAGCATTCAGATTTCTTTGTCAAACGCATTGCTTATTTATTCACATTGTTTTGAGAATTGGTCGATATTATCTTGTAGCTTCAAGATTTCAATGGTGCATTTGTATATTTTTAGAATGGTGTTGTAGGGTAGGTGTGAGTGGCTGGATCTAGTCAGTTTCAACATAAAACAGGTAGAATATTTGGGCTAGGTATGTCATATGAATGACACTGTATGGTGGTGAAACTCATTTACAACTATCATATGACACAAACACACACATACACATCTATATACATGTATGCATA
This sequence comes from Octopus bimaculoides, assembly GCF_046866305.1. NCBI lineage: Eukaryota > Metazoa > Mollusca > Cephalopoda > Octopoda > Octopodidae > Octopus > Octopus bimaculoides. The sequence continues at coordinate 33,073,557 of NC_142950.1, read as the reverse complement.
TGTGTGTGTATACTTATAAATATATATATATATATATATATATATATATGACAGGCTTCTTTCAGTTTCCATCTACCAAATCCACTCGAGGCTTTAGTTGGCTTGGAGCTATAGTAGACGATACTTGCCCAAGATACCATGCAGTGAGATTAAACTGACAACCATGTGGTTGGGAAGTAAACTTCTTCACCATGCAGCCACACCTTAATACTAATTACTGGTGGAGCAATATTTAATATTGTAGCTAAACTGATGATAGGTTTTATCTTAAATATAAATATTTTCACATGTGAACACAACATATCTAGTTTTTTAACCAGGTATACTGTCTCCCTGCATACTTTATGATAATGAAGGCGGTGTTGATAATGACAAGCAGGGCAGCCACTATCAAATAATCAAACACTTGGACAAGCCCAGCAATTTTTAAGTGGGAAGTGGCAGGATAATTACATCGACTCTAGTACTTGACTGGTACTTATTTTCCTAAGCCAAAAGGAGGAAAAGCTAAATCGACCTTGGCAAAATTTGAACTCAAAATGTAAAGAGTCAGAAGAAATGTTAAGCAACAAAATGAAAAAAAAAAAGGCAGAACACAGCTCAAAGTGTTTGCTAAGTAAGGTGACAACTCCTGACATGTTTCAGTCCTATGAAGCCTTCACAGCAAAGAAACAGACTCAACAGAATTTGCTAGCTCATTTTTAAAGCATTTATATTTGAAATATGAATCTTTCACCTTGATGCAAAAATATTTATTAAAAATTACACTTCAAACTTCAGATTAATAAATAAAGTTTTAGTTATTTTAATAAGCATTACTTAGAGCAAGGGTCACCAAATTACTGCCCGTGGGCTGGATCTGGTTCACAAGGTCAGTTCATCTGGCCCACCACCACTCTGTAAGTACTTTTGTGTAAGTAACTGCATTTGCCTCTGGCATGGCATCAGTGTTTGGAACAACTTATGTCTGTGAGCAAACATTTTCAAACACGAAGTATGTGAAGTCAGCACATCAAACGAGGTTGATTGATGAACGCAATTCTCTTGGTTGGATGCAGCAATTCCAAAACAAATATTGATGATATCTTAAAAAGCTAAACACCAGCTTCACAAATCTCACAAACCATTTTTGCTGCTTAGTTTGTGAGATTCAGATATGCTTGCAGATATGGGTGTGATCTAACTATCTTATTGCTAATGTCGCCTTCTTTGATAACTTGTTTGTAAATAAATATGTTGGTTGTCTTTATTTTTTGTGTATTCACTGTATTGTATTGAACAAAACGGTTATGCGGCCTGCGTTCATCATTCTCTCAGTTATCTGGTCCACCATGAAAAAGGTTTGGCGACCTCTGACTTAGAGGAATAAACCTCAATGACAAAACTTCCAGTTTTATATTGTGAGTGCTGGTATATAGCTGGTGCATGCTTTAAAAAACTTATGTCTTGGACCGCTACATTATTTGTTGCATGGTTATCTTCTAGACTCCCAGAAGGGGACACGTCTCAGTAAGAAACCACAACCTGCAAGAGGAATATGCAATCCTTATCAGCATCAAGTATCAGCTAATGACAAGGCAAGGCCTAGGTGGGATTCCAGTCAAAGTAAAGTATTTCTAAACATTTCCAAATGTTCAATTATTTTTGAAATTAACTAGAACACCTGGGCAGTGAAGTATATCATTAAAAACAGTGATGAGATGATTACAAAACTGTGTAAAGAAACAAGAAATGTAAGTATCTATATTTATGTGTAACTGGTTCATCAACTCATTTAACATTTTCATCGTATCAAACTGCCTAAGACCAGTTTTGTTTCCATGACACAAAAGTCTCTCAATTTGAAGTGGTCACATTTAAAAGTAAAACCTCTTCTATCATAATTTCAATGAACTCATTAAATATTTCTGTACCAATAATTAATATTAAGAATATTTTTTGTTCCTTCTCTACTGATTCAACAGCTTTTCTTCGTTTAATTAATTGTTTAGTCCAGTGTTTCCAATGACAGTGGAATAGAGGTAAGTATTGGAAATGGATTGGACAAATTGCCATGATCAATAAAATATAGGCACAAGTGTGGCTGTGTGGTAAGAAGTTTGCTTCTCAACTACAGAGTTTAAAGTTCAATCCCACTGTGGTGTTCATGGCACTTTTTAAAGTCTTACAAGACTAGTGCAGGAATAGGAGAATGTGATCTTCAAACTAGAGCAGATCCAGCTAAAGTTACCTTTGGACTAAGCGATAGTGCTGGTGGTAAGCTGGGTAATGGATTAAGATTAACTTCGAAAAACAGGTGATAGTGCTGGTGAAAAACTGTAAACTAAGCAATGGATTAAATCTACCGCCCAAGAATGTAAATAGCCCTTTCCTTCAACAACCCTCACAGGTTCCAGTGACCAAAATTCACTCACAAGGCTTTATTCGAACCAAGGCCATGATTGTAACCATGTGTTCAAGGTACCTCACTGTAGAATTAGATCCAGAAGCTCCTGATACTTCTTCACTACACAACCATGCCTGCACCCATATCAAAGCAAACTAGCTATGATAAAAATCTAGATCAGAGGTTAAGCTTATCAATCAGGTTTACTACTATAAAAAGGTTGAAATAAAGCAGAGAGGCACTTGTGATTAGTCTTTTCCAGTTATCATGATTTATGTTCAAAGTAGACACATCAAGAGTGCTTTTACAGATGTTCATTTATTTACAAGTATTTAGTCTGATATAAGAGAACTGTTCTTGTTGTATAAATATGTTTAAGTATACGTCAAGACAAAAGCTTCCTGAAGCTCATCAAAAATAGCTCACAGTTCACCTGAAGGCACCTCTCTTTTTTTTACTCTTTTAACAGTTTCAGTTACTAGACTGTAGTAATACTAGAGTACAGCCTTCAAGAGCACCAGTTAATTATAATCAGCCCCAGTATTTATTTGAGTCTGATACTTATTTTGTCTCTGTCCAATCTCTTAACTATGATGGCATAGAACTTGACACACTAATAAACACACACACACACACTCTAGTTCCACCTAGTTTCTCTCAACAAAGTTATCCCAAAGCTACAGCAAAAAGACATTTGCTTAAGCTGTTGAGCAGTGGAATAAAACCAGAACCCTTGTAGTTGTGAAGCAAGCTTCTTAGGTATGCATTGTGTCTGGGCTTCCTGTTGCCAACCCTCACATGCTTTCAAGCAAGGTAATATTTCCCCATGGCCAGATATGATTTTCACTGAAGACTGGAAACAAACAACATCACTTGTGTGTAGGTGATGCTTCTTTATAACTATGGGATCAAGACAAAGGTACACACACACACACACAATAGCCTTCTTTTGGTTTCTGTCTACCAAATCCTCTCACAAAGATTTGGTCAAGCCAGGGCTTCAGAAGACACTTGCCCAAGGTGCCACACAGTAGAAGTGAACCTGAAACTATGAGGTGGGGAAGCAAACGCCTTACCACACAGACAACCACACCTGATCTTATGTACATAAAAAAATAAAAATTCATTTTGACTCTCATGGTACAAGACATTTTGAAAATTAAGATCATAACACAGGGTAACAGTTTCACAACTATATTCCACTACAATCTCCCCACAAAAATGTGAAGCAACTCTTATTTAATGGAAATAGCCAGTCTGAAGAGAGTGAGATAAATAACAAATAAATTCAAACAGAAATAAACATCACAGCAAGTTTAATTCAGAATGTCTAGAAGGAAAATGGAATCTCACACATCCTAGAAAAATTCAATTAAACAACTTTAAGAGAAACAAAAAAACAACTTTTCATGCTATTTTCTTTAAAATTATCCACATGGGTGCAAGCATAGCTATGTGGTTGAAACGTTTACTTTGCAGCCATGTTTAATCTCAATGTGTAGCACCTTGAGCAAGTATCTTCTACTATAGCCTTGGGTTGACCAATATTACATGAGTAGCAGATAAAAAAACTGTACTGAAGCTTGTCTTGTGCATACACATGTCGTGTGTTTGTGTGTTTACACTGGTTCAGGATACAATATTATCTCATGGACCTTTTACGTCCAGTATTCTTGCAGTTTGACAAACAAGGATCAACAAAAGAAGTATTAAAACTGATAAATACTAACGTCAAAATGATTAACTAAATAAAGCGGTTCTAGTATGGCCACAGTCCAATAATTAAAAGCAGCAAAATAATAATAGAATTTAATAAAATTATGTCAAGAGAAAGAGAAAGAAAACAAAATCACTGGAGCAAAGAAAAAAACTGAAAACAGCCATTAAGATTAATATTTTGCTAACTAACAATAGAAAACATTTCATCACTGTTTTCTTGTTAAAAGGCTACAAAGAATAAAACAGTATGACTATTTAGATTTTTGTTAGTAGCAAGTGTTTTATTAGCTAAATTACTATATATAGATTGTGAATCAGTACAAACTAATAACATAACACTTAGTGGCAGAAGATAAAAATAACAGAAAATGGAATTCAAGCAGTTTGAACTACAGAAGAGATTTAATTCAACTATAGCCAAATAGTTATGTTGTTAATGAATAAAGCACATGTACAACACACACACACACACACACACACACACACACACACACACACAGATAGATAGAAAAGAATAGAATAGAATAGAACAGAGAAGAAAAACTGAATAAATAGTTAGTTATTCAACACAAACCAAGAGAATTTACATGAACATGAAGCCAAAGAATATAAAAATGAAAGACATAAATGAAAAAAAAAATGGGAATATTTGTAAAATAAACATGAAAGTTTACTTAGATTTACACTTTCTTCTAAACATAAAGCTTTACATGTTCTGCTTTTTTTTTTTGTTTATTTTGGGTTTTTTTTTTTCTTCCTTTTCAAGCATTTTTTAAAAATTTATTTTATTAAATACATTAGTCACTAATGTATGACGCTTTTGACAGTGAAAGTAATGTGCAGCTACTGGTTATCATGCAACCAAAGAACGGTTGCTTTAAGTAAAATAAAAAAAATTTTTTAAAAATACCAAGCTATTGTTAAGCCTCAGTTCAATTCTTTCTTTTGTTAGTTTCGGTCAATTAGACTGCAGCCATGCTGAGGCTCCACCTTGAACAAAATTTTAGTCAAACAAATTGAACCCAAGACTTATTTTTCATTCTTTAAGCCTGGTACTTATTCTATTGGGTCTCTTTTGCCAAACTGCTAAGTTACAGGGACATAAATACACCAATACCAGTTATGTGGTGATGGAGGAGACACACATGCGTCCTTCCCTAACTCTTCGAAACGCCTGTGTTAGAATGGGGGCAGCTGATGAAGGAAAATGTTCTCTATGTGGCCTGTGTGTTTTCTGTACTCTGGTTATTATTTTTTTGTCTACGTTTTGTTTGCAACGTCCTGTACCCAGATATGCACCTATATATACAGGTAGATGTAGGTATGCACATACTTGTACGTATATATACATATACTCATTTATTATTTGTTTTATATATATATATATATATATATATATATATATATATATATATATATATATATATATATATATATATTCATACAATGGGCTTCGAGTTTCTATCTATCAAATCCACTAACTTTGGTTGGCCCGAGGCTATAGTAGAAGATACTCGTCCAAGGTGCCACGCAGTGGGACTGAACCCGGGACCATGTGGTTGGTAAGCAAGCTACTTACCACACAGCCACATATATATATATGTGAAGGGCTTTTTCCAGTTTCTGTCTACTAAATCCTCTCACAAGGCTTTAGTCAACCTAAGTCAGCTATAGAAGACACTCGTCCAAGGTGCCATGCAGTGGGACTGAAACTGAACGTTGATTCAGTTCTAACTGGGCAGATCAGAGGTGAATATAAGCTATGGCCCATGCTATTTTTTTTGTCCTTGAATAGTGCACCTCAGACTGCATTATCCACTGTGGCTTCTTTTTCCTAAGATGTTAGAATGTAGTTTGAGAAAGATATGTCTATTTCTAGCACTGGTTGCCAAATGGTGGAGGACAGACAGACACACACATATATATATACAATATGTTCCTTTCAGTTTCCACCTACTGAATCCATCCACATGTCTTTGATCAGCTCACAGCTATAGTAGAAAACACCTGCCAAAAGTGTCAAACGGGTATTGAACCGAAAACTACGTGGTTGGGAAGCAAACACCATGTAGCCATACCTAACAGTATTTAAGTTGCAGCTTTTACACTCTGATTTCAATTTTCACCAAGGTCAAAATTTAACTTCAATCCTTCTCGTGTCAAAAAAAGTTAAGTAACAGTCAAAAACTGAGACATTAATGTAAATAATGCCCACCCCACCCCCTCACTATGTGTGGCTTCGTGCCTCTGTTAGCAATCAATATTCAACTGCATTTGGAAAGCTCATACAAATTCTAAAATGAAAGCAATTGTTAAATAGCTATCATTTACAGATTGACAACAAAAACAGCATTGAAATACACACAGATCATCTTACATTTAACATCCACTTTACCATGTTTATATATTACATATATAGACATTACCTATACACACACGCACACACATCCACACATGCATATACATATATACATGCATACATATATATATATATATATATATATATATATATATATATATATATATATATATATATATATATGTATATAGATATATACATACATATACACATGCCAGTGATTTGCTCATCATCTAGTTATACATTTTGTATAATTTCTCCATTATATATATATATATATATATATATATATATATATATATATATATACACACACATACATACATAAATATATATACTTATGTACACATACATATACACATAATACACGTACACACACATATATATATACATACACACATATACACACACACACATATATACATACACACATATATTATGCACATATATATATACACAGACACATATACATACATATGCATGTGTGTGTGTATATATATACATATGTGTGTGCACACACATACATACAAATGTATACACACTCACATTAAAGCAGTTTTATTCAACTGCTGATTATCAAGAAAAAAAAGTTTTGTTCTAAAAATTCTCTACAGATATATATATATGTATATGTATGCGTGTGTTTATATTATACATACGTAGCAGGCAAAATGCTACATCCACATCCAATAGCAATCAATTCCAGTGTACTTCTTTGCAAGAAATGTATTTGAGATCATGCTATAAATAAACTAACTGATGCATATACTGATTCCTGATCAATGACATTTGAATAGGCAGAGAAAAATCGTGGCAAAGATGGATGGGTCCAAATGAGAAACCAATCATTACACAATCAATTATTACTATTATTATTACTACTACTGTTATCATTATTATTATGAAAGCAACAAGCTGGCAGAATCGTTAGCACACCAGGCAAATTGCTTAGCAGTACTTCATCCATCTTTACATTCAGAGTTCAAATCCTGCCAAGGTTGACTTTGCCATTCATCCTTTCAGAGACAATAAAATAAGTACCAACTGAACACTAGGGTCATTGTAATCAGCTTATCCCCTCCCCCAAAATTGCTGGCCTTGTGCCAAAACTTGAAACCATTATTATTATTATTATTATTATTATTATTATTATTATTACTACACTCTCGGAGTGGTTGGTGTTAGGAAGGACATCCAGCTGTAGAAACTCTGCCAAATCAGATTGGAGCCTGGTGTAGCCATCTTGGTCCACCAGTCCTCAGTCAAATTGTCCAACCAATGCCAGCATGGAAAGCGGACGTTAAACGACGATGATGATGATGATGATGATTGAACAGAGGAAATACAATATGTAAAAAAACTACTAAGAGTATTCTTTCCTCAATAAAAATATTTAACCTTAAACACCCTTACCCTTAACACATTCAAACCATTCTACCCAGTCTATCCTCCCCAAAATGTCACCCTCTGAAAATCCATATCTTTCTATGAATTTTTATTTTTCCAGCTGCTGTCAGTTTGCAGTTGTTGAGTAAGAATATCAACCACATTGATCTCACTAGTCTTAGCAGGCCTGCAAAAAGGCTATGGGCACAACCGCTTCTTTGTAATCAAACCATAAAAAAAAAGAATGATATACCTCTCTTTCTACTCTGTTCCCAGCATCCAGCCATGCCAAGACAGACAGAGGAGCTTGGTGCAGTCCTCTGGCTTGCCAGCTCCTGTTAAGCCATCCAACCCATGCCAGCATGGAAAACGGATGTTAAATGATGCTGATCATCATCATTGTCATTATTATTATTCTAATTATCATTATCACCATCATTATTGTTGTTGTTGTTGTTGTCACATATTATAAAAGTACATGTACACTGTTAGCATGTATAATATACATCTCAATCTTGAGGCCTAAATTGTCTTCAAAACTTCATAATACTGTGTATAATGTGCAGTGTTGCACAACTGCTACAAGAATAGATAATATACTATAATCTAATATATTAGGTTTTAATATTTCATTTTATAAAAATACATATTGTTAAGTAATAAATTATCCAGAAGATAAAGCTTTATTACATTGTATTTCTTCTTAATGAAAGTAGACAGAGAAATATTTTTTGTAGACTAACACCATATATTATATGCATATCAAATTTACATATTGATTTTTGCAGAAAAAAGTGCATATTATACATTGAATTTTATGGTGTACACATGACTATAAACAACTAACATTAACTGAAAAAAGAAGCTAAATATATAATGTAACATCAAATATTAACTTATTTTAACCCTTCAGCATTCAGATTACTCTGTTGAATGTAATGCTTATTTGTTCACATTGTTTCAAATCCACCATGGCTTATCTCATAGCTTCAAGATTTGGTTGATGCGATTGTTTATTTTTCAAGTGACATTGTAGGGTAGGTGTGAGAGGTTAGATGTGGCTGCTTTGGTTGGCCATATATGGTCAGTTTAAATGCTGAAGAGGTAAGATAATTGATTCCAACTTCTAAGTTTGCTGAGGAAGGTTTATCAAAGGTTTATAAAGAAGTGTTGTATCCTCAAAACAAATGGAAACTGCAGAAGTTCTCTTCTCAAGAAAGACTTGGGACAAAGTGGTGAAGACAGAATTGAAGCTGTTGCATTTTACAGAGACATCTCTTTTACTTGTTTCAGTCATTTGATTGCGGCCATGCTGGAGCACCGCCTTTAGTCGAGCAAATCGACCCTGGGACTTATTCTTTGGAAGCCTAGTACTTATTCTATCGGACTCTTTTTGCCGAACCGCTAAGTTACGGGGACATAAACACACCAGCATCGTTTGTCAAGCAATGCTAGGGGGACAAACACAGACACACAAACACACATATATATATACATATATACGACAGGCTTCTTTCCAGTTTCCGTCTACCAAATCCACTCACAAGGCTTTGGTCGGCCCGAGGCTATAGTAGAAGACACTTGCCCAAGATGCCACGCAGTGGGACTGAACCCGAAGACTCACCTATTAAGGTATGGCAAAACAAATGTTGTCTATGCACTTGTGCATGTGTAGGCTTGTACATTTGAGTATACACTTTAATATGCACATGTGAACATCTGCACGCATGTATACTGTCAAGGTTATATCTTCGACCTCCTTGATCTCCTCTGACTTCTCATCTCTCAAACACACCTATCCTTCAACCTTCTATCACTTATCACACATCTCTCTTATCGTTCAACAGTCTACCACCCCACCGCTACCACATCCCTATCACCCTTGCCTTTATCAATTCATGTCTCTAGTGTACATGCTCCTGCTCTTCTCAGCCCCACCCACAATATTATGTTGCTGATGTGACTAAGGATAGCAGCAGATCTCTTCAGCTCATTGTGCATTACTTCCAGTGTCAATAGGGGTGCCATGAGACATGCCAGACCCTCTCTTCAAAACTTTACCCACCTCCTCTCAACTTTATCATCCTAGTTCCCTCACTGTCTTGAAGAATATATTTATTGAGATTTCAGTCTTACATGTCTCTCATACACTCATTTTATACACCCAACTGATCATCTGGTACCAGTGTCTAGGATTCACTCACCATTTATCCATTCCTAGCTCTATCTCACACCAATCCTTTCTTGTACTGGGGCCACAACCACTTTGTAAAGTGGTTGGTGTTAGGAAGGGCACCTAGCTATGGAAGCCCAACCAAAAATGAAACGTACACCAGAGATGTGGTTCCCTGATTCATCCAGTAAAGTAGAAATGACCCATCTAACCCATGACAGCATGGAAAATAGACATAAGATGACAATGACACACACAAATACACATGTGTTGCCTGGTGTGCAATTGTACAATATATACAGTTTTTCCTCTGTTTAATCAAACCTCTGATCAAAGGCTACCCCAATGTGACCACCACTTATTTTTTAGTAATTGTATCTATTATTCCATGTATTTATCTTTTTTTAACTCTTTAATTGCAAAATTAAATTTCTTGGTTATTCCAGTAATGATGTTAAATATCTACCAGAAAAACAGAGTTCGGATTTTCTGCAAGTCACGTTGCTTCAGTAAATTTGACATATCTTGACAAAAAAAAAAAAAAGTTTGAAACATGACATTCCTCAAACAAAACTGCTTTTTGCAGTCAAGGGTAATGAAATTTTGAGTGGATATATCTGATTTCCACAGTAAAAGGGTTTAAAAAATAAAAGGAAAAAAAAAAGGGTAGGGGAGAAGCAATAGGGAGTAATCTGAAGAATAGTTGACTGCTCTTGTACTGAACTGAGCAATCACATAGTAGCGTCATTCTTTGGTTCAATATACAATGAGAGAGAGAGGTATAAGAGATACCTCACATAATAGACTGTGATAAATAACATATCTTATTATTCAAGTGGCACTAACAAGTGTGGAAACAAAGCTGTTTATAAACATATATTTTATATAATTGTTATAGATGAAATACATTTTCATACAATGTTTGTTTTTATTTTTCTTTCCTTTAAAATGAAATCTATTTTCAGTTGTCTATATAACAATGATTTGACGTAAACACGTTTTTATCTACTTATTTATTTTTTTTTTTTTTACATATATATTTTTCCTGTCTTCTTTAAATTTTATTTCATCTGTTTAAAACTGGAAATTTTTCAAGTATCTAAATATACTTGATGTGAAATGATGATTAAGCAATCAATACATTTTCTTGTTTTGCTTTATGCTTTATTTTTTTGTTTATTGTTTGTTTGTTGTTTGTTTATTTATTTTGTTGTTTGTATTGTTTTGTGCCAGTTTTTTTTTGTCTATGTCGCTTGATTAAACAAAGATATCAACCAACAGAAAAAAATATTTATTTACAATACGAATAATTATGAAAAATTAACATTTCTGCAATATTCATTGTGTGTATGTATCACTTCTTTTTCTCTCCTGTAAAAATCAGATCATATCCACAAATATTTTTTTTTTAAATAATTTTTTTAATATTAATTCATTAGAGGGCAATGAAGCAATGACATATACCATTGTGCACAAGACTAATTGCCTATTGGGAATAATTATTTACCAAACAGCATCTAGCATCAAGCCTCTTTCAAGTTCCAATTCTGAGTGAGTTAATTTTGTGATTTTTATTTCTTTCTAGTTGTGAGGCCCAATTTAGCTGATCGGTTTAACATCCATTCCTATCAAAAAAATCAGCCAAGAGACAAAGAAAGGAATCAATATCGATTTACAGAATTATTAGCACAATGACCAAGTCAGGAAAATGAGTGGAGAGTGTCTGAGATAATTTGATCTGAAAGAAAGAGCAGCTAAATCTCAAAGAACATTAATCTAGATGATGTATTCTTGGTAAAATTATACACTAAAAACCAATGGGATGATCATGGCTTAACACTTTTGTGTGTAAACTGGTCGTATTCAGCCCGAATATTCTACCTGTTTTATGTTCAAACCAGCCAGATTTGACCTCTTACACCTACCCTGAAATGACATTCTAAAAATAAACAATTATAAGCGCAGGAGTGGCTGTGTGGTAAGTAGCTTGCTTACGAACCACATGGTTCCGGGTTCATTCCCACTGCGTGGCACCTTGGGTAAGTGTCTTCTACTATAGCCTCAGGCCGACCAAAGCCTTGTGAGTGGATTTGATAGACGAAAACTGAAAGAAGCCCGTCGTATATATGTATATATATGTATATATGTATGTGTGTGTAAATGTTTGTGTGTCTGTGTTTGTCCCCCAACATCGCTTGACAACTGATGCTGGTGTGTTTATGTCCCCGTAACTTAGCGGTTAGGCAAAAAGAGACTGATAGAATAAGTACTAGGCTTCCAAAGAATAATTCCTGGGGTCGATTTGCTCGACTAAAGGCAGTGCTCCAGCATGGCCACAGTCAAAATGACTGAAACAAGTAAAAGAGAGAGAAGAGTAAAGAGTATACCATTGAAATCTCAAAGCTACAAGATAAGTCTATGACTAATCCAAAACAATGTGAGTAAATAAGCATTACATTTGATGGAGTAATCTGAATCCTAAAAGTTTAGAATCTTTGATTATACATCTGCTCAATCAGAGCTGACACAGAACATGCACATAGGTTCTGTTGACCGAATTTCACTCAAAAGATTTGAATAAACCTGAGGCTACGAAGGAAGACACTTGCCCAAGGTGTCCCACACAGCTGGATCATACTCAGAACTACATCAACATAAAGTGGACCCTTTAATCACATGGCCAACAAAGTCAGAATGGTGTGCTTGCCATAGAAACTTCTAAAACCATACTTCAGACCATGCCACCCAGTTCCATCCATCCATTTGTCTTCTCCACCTACTATTCCTGGTAGAGTCCTCAGAAGCAAATCTCATCAGCCTTTCCAGCTGGATTCTCAAACCTGACCAGCTGAGACTATGGATATTATACAACCATCTCGTTGTAGGTCTACCACTAGGTCTCCTGCTGGTTAGCTTGACTTGAGACATCTTATCTTGCACTTCTTTCCTGTAACTTTCTATTCATATGTCCATAGTACCAGAGCTGTGATTCCTCAATGTGAAATAGCAGCAGCTTGACCTGGAGAGACTCTCCAAACCCTGAGCTATGCAGCCTAATGAGTAACATTATTTCAGACCTTCTCTGGAGAAACTCCATTTTAACCACTTGATTTTTTTTGTGATCATACTCTATCAGTCAATACCCAATATCCATGACCACAGACATGTAAACTTTAAAACCAACAGCTCAATATGTAAGTAATCATGCAGTGAAATAGAACTCAGGGCCATGTGCGAACAAAGCAAACTTCTTAACCACACAACCATGCCTGCATTTATTTAATATGGCTGTTTCTATATTCAAAAATCTGTTGATGGTGCGGTGTTTATTAATCTGATATTAACACTATGTAAACAAATTATGTTAACAAAATAGGGAATGACATAAAATGAAATTTAAATTTTCCCATAAATCCAATATATAGTTTTTTTTTTTCTTTTCACCTTTCATAAGAAATTGCTAGAAAATAAATGAATGCTGTGGTGTCATAACATAAAATAAATAGCTCTTAAAAATTAATAATAAAATAGCAGCTAAAATTTCTTCAAAAAGCCAGACAACCTGAGGTAAATGGTTTTTAAATCAGAAGCAAAATTGCATTCATAAGTTAACAGCAAAAAAAAAAAAAATTTTTTAAATCAAAAAGTCTTCTATAAAATATATTTTCACCATGGAAAGTAATTATAGACATATTAAAAGAAACTTTACAAAGTAGCATGTAAATAGGCAGACGGATAGTTGTGTGGTTAAGAAATTCATTTTGCAACTTCATGGAGCTGGATTCTGTTCCACTACTGTAGTAACCTCAAGATGACCAATACTTTCCTCATCATCATCACCATCAATCATCGTTGAACATCTGCTTTCCAGGCTGGCATGGGTTGGACAGTTTGACAGGAGCTGGCAAGCTAGAGGACTATGCAAAGCTCTATTGTTTGCATTGACATGGACTCCATGGCTGGATGCCCTTCCTAAGTCTGACCATTTTACAGAGTTGCAGTGGACGCTCTTTATGTGGCACCAGCAAAGTCACCAAGTAACTTGCAAGACAAGACCCTCCCCTCAAGTAAATTGCAAGACAAGACCCCCCTCAAGTAAATAGAGAGTAGTATTGAGGGAGGTGGCTTTGTACCAGGTGATGAGATGTTAGAGTACAATGGAGGATGGAAACAAGTGTTATGCAGTAGAGGAGCTATGTGGCTACCCCAGCTAGAAAAGGGAAGAGGGGTGGAGAGAGAGAGAGAGAGAGAGAGAGAGAGAGAGAGAGAGGTGAGTGGAATTTGCTAGATGTGTTCATGAGAGGGGAAAGAGTTACTAAGATTGAAGGGAAAAGTATATGCAACATGTATTAAAAGTGCTATAAGACATGGGGAATGAATGGGGAACAGCAGCACATGCTGGAAAAGCAGTCGATAAGCAAAGTTTCACTGAGAAGGGGGAGAAAGAGAGAGAGCAATGGATGTGGTGAAGAGAAATGGGAGGAGATGGTTGAGTCATATGCTGAAGAAGGATGAAAATGAGTGAGAGGAATGATGAGAATCAATGTGAAAGGAAGTAGAAAAAAGGGAAGATTAAAGAAAACGTAGTCAAAAGGAATAGAGGTGGAAATGAGGTAAGATGTAGAGGACAGGGCAAAATAAAGTAAACTGGCACGGGGCCTGCAACGATGCCTCTTATTGTGGCTAGGAAAAGCTTTAAAAGGAATATTGTGGTGTTATAGCACATATCTGTGTTTCTGCATAGCTTGGTGAAAACAGTGCATCGAGTTGTTGTTGCACTGTTGAAATGGAATCAAAGAGTAACTTAGCCCTTAACTATTCAATAAACAGAGATCGATAAAATAAGTAGGTGGGTGGGAGGGTGGGAGTCAATGTGGTCAATCAAGCTTTTAACCGCAGCAACCCAGCATGGCCACAGTTCAATTTCTGAAACCGGTAAAAAAACAAAAAGAGAGTGGGGGGGAGGGATGGCTGGCAGGCAGGAAGGAAGGAAAGAAGGAAGGAAGGAAGAAAGGAAGGAAGGAATGATAGATAGATATATTTCATAAGTACATATAAATGTTTAAAAAAGTCTTAAAGCATTGATAACGGTAGAGAAGAAACCTGGACTGTTATAATCATATAATAACCATTTAATACCACAGTTTTAAATACCAGCTGGGAATACAACCAAGCTATCCAACATATTGATTGCCTTCTTACTCCTTGCTCACAATACAAGTTTCCTCCTTTTCAAGCAAGTGTAAAGTGTTATTGCTACTTTATTTGGCATTTTGATTTTTCTTATTTCCTCTATATTTCCAGTTTTTTCTTCCAGCGCAAGCAGCTCATTCCTGATACCGCCATTTATAAATAGACCAAACACCTGTGTTCTAATGCATGTCGATAACATTCTGTTCTGAAAGATGGGAAGGAGAGGAGAGGGATCGTAACGTTCTTACAGAGCAACAACCGAGAATAATAATCTTCTACACAGCTATGAAATATTAAGTGTTACATAAGTCTAAAATAAGTAATAAAAAAAAAAGAAAAAGATAAATTGAATGAACTATATCTTTTATCTTGTTTCAGTCATTGGACTGTGGCCATGCTGGTGCATCACCTCGAAGAGCTTTAGTCAAACAAATCAACCCCAGTACTTATTTTAAAGCCTGATATTTATTCCATCAGTATCTTGTGCCAAATCGCTAAGTTACTGTAACATAAAATCAACATTGGTTGTCTAGCAGTGGTGGGTGACAAACCCAAAACACACACACACACACACACACACACAAATATAACAAGCTTCTTTCAGTTTCCTTCTATCAAATACACTCACAAGGCTTTTGGAGGCCTTGGGCTATAGTAGAAGAAACTTGCTCAAGGTGCCATGCAGTACAACTCAGCCCAGCTCTATGCGCTGGTGACATGTAAAAGGCACCTGTGCCGCTAACACATAAAAGGCACCCACTACACTCTTGGAGTGGTTGGCATTAGGAAGGGCATCAAGCTATAGAAACTGAGCCAAATCAGACTGGAACTTGGTACGGCTCTCCAGCTTACCAGTTCCAGTCAAACCATCTAACCCATACCAGCATAGAAAATGGACACTAAATGATGATGTTAGGGAGTCTATGTGCTGATCCCAAATCTCTCCTTTATAATATCCTTTATGTTTTAAAAGGAGACAGCTACATTAGCTAATGTAGGGTGTTCTGGATGAACACTGAGAGGGTAAAAAACCATGATCCTCACTAGAATACCTTTGATCACAGGGTTGTTTGTTCAAGGCTGACCAGGATCTAATCAACAGCAAAAACTGAGTTAACAAGGGAGAACCACTATATGGCAACTTGACATGCTAGAAATAGCAGCCAAATCTCCCCCGAAATATACTCAAACATCTTTAAAAGAAAGAAAGGGTACATTGTAGAATGCAAACTATTTGCATTAAAAAAAACAAACAATTATAGTTACAGCTGAATGAAATACCTTTGATCACAGTTCTACACAACCAATGTTAGCCTAGGGCTAAACAATAACCACAACATTAATAAAAGCAAAAAAAGAATAAAACAAACACATTAACGAATATAAACAATGAATAACAACTCTCATATCATCTTGCACAACGAACTAGCAAATAATTGTAAAATGCAATTACATGATTGCATAAATTTCCAAATTACATTATTATTAAAAATAAAAATAACATTGATTACCAATCATTATTCAATGAGAGACAACAATTTTTTCCCACAAAATATTTCCTGGTTAAAAAAAAAAATATTCTCCCAAAGTGTCTTACAAAGAAGCAATCTAAATGACCAAATATAATTACAATTTAAATTAACAAGCTAACAAAGCAGACCTCTAGGCATTTGCTTCACTGGCGAGGAATAGCAGTCAAATCTCCACTCAAATTACACCTGGCCTTCTTAAAAAAAAAAGAGAAAAAATGGGGCACATTGGACAACATAGTTTTGATATACAGAAACAGATGAGGTGGTCACAGTTGGAATAACATGAACAATGAGTATCTCTATGGAAGCCTTCCAAAAGTGACCAACAAGATCAGAGAATGATGTCTCCCCATGTCAGGTCACAGGGAGCCTATGAGGTCACCTAACTTGCTAAAAACAGCAACCGAAATCTCTCCATTCTAACATCCATTTTTGTCTTAAAAGGAAACAATTACATTAGCTAATGTATGCTGTTCTGGATGAACACTCGGGAGGGGAAAAAAAAACCATGATCATCATGGATTACCTTTGATCACAGAGATGAAGCATCACCAAAACTTGTGCTCTGAGACCCACAGCATGGTATTGGCAGGTGTGGGAGACATCTGACATTTATTGACAACCTGAAGGAGGACACAGAATTGGATTCCATCCATAGACTGAAGGTGGTGATGGTGGATTAAAAGGCTTGGCAGAATAGCTTTGTTTTTGAGGACAAGGTGGAAACCAGAACCAAAATAAAATAAAAATTAGATCTGCTTGTTCAAAGCTGATATAGTACTAAACCACAATACAACAAACTAACAGGAGAGCCTCTATATGGTTGCTTAATCTTCTAGAAGTAGAAAGCAAGTTCTCCTCAAATCATACTTTACCAGTATGAAACAATGTAGTCCTAGATATGTGTTGGCACTCCGTCGCTTACGACGTCGAGGGTTCCAGTCGATCCGATCAACAGAACAGCCTGCTCGTGAAATTAACGTGCAAGTGGCTGAGCACTCCACAGACACGTGTACCCTTAACGTAGTTCTCGGGGATATTCAGCGTGACACAGTGTGACAAGGCTGACCCTTTGAATTACAGGCACAACAGAAACAGAAAGAAAGAGTGAGAGAAAGTTGTGGTGCAAGAGTACAGCAGGGTTCGCCACCATCCCCTGCCGGAGCCTCGTGGAGCTTTTAGGTGTTTTTCGCTCAATAAACACTCACAACGCCCGGTCTGGGAATTGAAACCGCGATCCTATGACCGCGAGTCCGCTGCCCTAACCACTGGGCCATTGCGCCTACACAGTCCTAGATATACAATATCTGTAAAATAAAAACAGGATGATCATGGCTCGCATGTCTTTTTCTTAAAGCTGCTGGATCAGCAAAGCTGTCCTGGGACCCAACGACAAATCTGGAACCTCCAGTATTAACTAAACATGTAAATGATGCTTAACAAAAAAAAAGAAAGAAAGAAAGAAATAAAAGAGTCTCTTTGTGGTTGCTCAACCTGTTAGAAATAGCAACTAAATTTCTTTAAAAATACATTCTCACATAAGTACACATCAGGTAATATTAATCTAGAAAAACAAGATGAGACAGCTATGGCAGGAATGCTTTTGATCATAGAGTTGTTCAGTTAAATTGGACCTAAGACTAAACCACAACAACTACAACATACAGAGCAGGACACCCACATACATACTACATACCCCCACACGTATGCTCACTTACGTTGGAGACAGGTAAACAATGCAATTATAAGACAATACTTATTAGACACTTACACATACTAAATCACCTGAAACACATAGACAAATGTATGTATATATATATATATATATATATATATATATATACACATATACACACACAATTACAACATCTGAGAGAGACACACATAACAGACATGGAATGGAAGTGATGGGGGGAAAATGTACATACAAAAAATACTTACATACCATATAACATGAACAAAAGCATAGTATACAGACTATAAAAACAATGCCCCAGACACAGTCACACATATGCACACCTTTTGGAACTCATAATTATGCACAAAAATAAATACACCTTGAAAAACTCACACAATCACACACGTATATATATATATACAAGCATACTCACTCATACACACACACACCTTTCAAAAACTCAAAAATATACCAGAACTCACACAAGATTACAAACACTTCAGAACTTCACACAATCAACACACACACAGACTCACACAGTGCTTTGAAAAATTCACACAGTCACACTGAGAATAACACACACACTTTTCAGAAGTCACACGCAATCCCTCGCACCAATCTCCCACAGTAAAACTTATATTTATACAACAGAGACATGAAACAATCACAAGCATAGTCCTTATGTAAACAACCCACTACATTTCTTTTCAATTGCACCACTGCCACCACCACCACCACCACCACCACCACATTCATCACAGATACTAACATCCCCCCCCCCATCACCTTACAATCACAAAGGTCTTCTGAATATTATTTGAGAAAGCAACATGCCAGGTGAGAGAGAGACGAACGGTGGAGGCAGCAGCTGATGCAGAAAGATGTGAGAGTATGAATGAGATAAAATAGAAAACTACTATTTACCTGTGTTTCCCCACCCACAAACTATGCCATTTTGCTTTACTACTAGTATGTATTAGGAGCCAATTATGAGTGAGTCTCTATATGGTTGCTCAGCATGCTAGAAATACTAGCCAAATCTCCCTTAATTGATATCCTAGATATAGCAGCCAAAACCCCTTTAAATTGTTTTGTTTACTTCATGCTCTTGCTTGATGAGGCTGGGGTCAAACCAGGGTAGTGATCCCTAAAGACATAATCATGAGCAGAGCTAGTCAGGCCCACCACTGCTCTCTATTGCTGGCGGTCCCGTGTCAGTCCCTCTGCCCCATCAAATATTAGCCATACCAAATATTAAATCATACCCCACCAAATATTAGCCAAATCTCCCCTAAACAGATATGCTGGAAACACTAGCCAAATCTGCCTTAATTACATGCTAGAAACAGCAAACCAAAACCCCTTTAAATCGCATCAGGTCAGGGTCAGCTGTGGGGGTTGTGACCTGTTGCAGGATGTTTGTTACTGCATTCACCATTTTCCAGTATATCCCCAAGGTCCACACAAGCTACCGATCAAGTAGGGCCCCAGTCAGTCCTCATCTTTGCAAGATACCTCCTCATCTGCTGTGAACATGTGGCATATGGTCAACCAACACGAGCCGTCAACCCAGCCAGATCCTCAGTGAAGAGAACACAGTAAGCAGGGTCGAACTCAGACAACTGAGCACACTACCATCTTAATAAAATATTAACCAAATCTCCTTAATTGGCATGCTAGAAATAGCAGTCAAAACTCCTTTAAGTCACACCCTACCATCTTACTAGAGGAGAGGCACTCTGGTTTATTTTGTCTGGTATATAATATACAGAGACAAAAATTGGGATGTTAACTAACATTTCTGATCATAAGCCTGTTGATCAACAAGTGTTGACTTGAGAGTAAACAACAGGTAGCATGTGTTAATGAGTAGTGCGCTGTTCATAGCTGCTTCTAACAAGCATCTAATAGCATTAACAACATCATTATTATTATTATTATTCAGTAGTTTTATTTTTATAACGTGCTTTCACTTCACTACCGAGCGCAGCTCTGTGCGCCTTGGGTATGTGCTGTGGTGCTCTTATGTTTACTGTATTGAAAGTGTTTTGCGTAGAATGTGTGCAGTACCCAGTAGTGCAATTTTCTGTATGTTATATATATTTGTAAGTCCTGCTATTTTTGTTATGTATTTGTCTGAATATTTTTTTATTATACCTAAGGCACCTACTATGATAGGAATTGTTTCTGTTTTTATTATTATTATTATTATTATTATTATTATTATTATTATTAAGGCAGCAAGCTGGCAGAATCATTAGCATGCTGGGTGAAATGTTTAGTGGCATTTCATCTTTCTCTTTATGTTCTGAGTTTAAATTCCACTGTGGTTGACTTTGCTTTTCGTAGGTTGATAAATTAAGTACCAGTGAAACACTCAGGTCGATGTAATTAACTAGTCCCCCCCCCCCCACCACAAATTTCAGGCCTTGTGCCTTTAATAGAAAGCATTATTATTAAGGCGGTGAGCTGACAGAATGCTTAGTGGTATTTCATCCGTCTTTATGTTCTGAGTTCAAATTCGGGTTGACCTTGCCTTTCGTCCATTCAGGGTTGATTAAATAAGTACCAGTTATGCACTTGGGGTTGATATAATCGACTAGTCCCCTCCCACTAAATTTCAGGCTTATACCTATAGTAGAAAGGATTATTATTATTATCATTGTTATTATTATTCTAAAGTGGTGAGCTGGCAGAATCTTTAGCATGCTGGGCAAAATATTTAATAGCATTTCTTCCACCTCTACGTTCTGAGTTCAAATTCTACCAAAGTCACCTTCACCTTTCATCCATGTGGGGTTAATAAAATAAATACCAGTTGAGCATGGGGGTCTATCTAATTAACTGGCCCCTCTACCAAAATTTCAGGCCTTGTGCCTCTAGTTGGAAGGTTATTATTCTACATCACTGTGGGTTGACAGAATCATTAGCATGTTGGACACAATGCCTAATGGTAATTATTCCAGTGCTTTACATTGTGTTCAAATCTCACTGAGGTCAGCTTTGCCTTTCATTCCTTTAGGATCAATAAAATAAAGTACCAAGTCAAATACTACGTTAAAAGTTGGTCGACTGAACCTTAACTCCTCAAAATTGCCGACCTGTGTAAATTAGAAACTTATAGAGAGGCAGACTATGAGAACGGTTGGTTCCCAACTATATGGTGTTAGATTCAGGTCCACTGCACTGCACCTCAGCCTTAGGCTGAAGAAAGCTTTGTTAGTGGATTTGGTAAACAGAAACTGAAAGAAGCCTGTTGTGTATGTATGTATGTATGTATATATAACCTTGTTTTGACATCATGTGATGATTGTGAATGAACATCATTGTCATACAAGCAATGTAGCTTATTTCCAATCTTCCATGTCTGGGCATCAGGAAATATTGCTTTGCTTAGAAACAGGTGAGGGTTGGTGACTGGAAGGGCATCTGAATGTAGAGAATCGATTTCAACAGAGAATCTATTTGATCTATACAAGCATGGAAAAGTAAACATTAACCCTTCAGCATTCAAACCAGCCATATCCAGCCAAAATAGTTAACTTGTTTTATGTTGAAATTCGCAAGATCCAGCCTCTTACCTCAACCATACATTCCAAAACTAAATAATCACATTATCAAAATCTCTAAACTACAAGATAATGCATGTTTAATTCAACAATATAAATAAACAAACATTATATTTGATAGAATAAACTGAATACTAAAAGGTTAAATGAAGATGATGAGATGTTTTATATATATATATATATATATATATATACAATTTTTATTTTAATTAATAGAATAGCATGATCAATGCTGGAAGGCCTTAAATGATAGGCAAGCACATGACGAGCTTCGGGTTAAACAACAACAACTTTATTAGAAGAGAAAGATTCAGTTAGATATAAAATTCAGAGATTACTAGATATATTCCTCTTTCGAAGACTTTATCTTTTCCAAGTCGCATATCTACACCAGTACCGGAGGCAACATTATCATCTGTGAATGATCTAACAGAAAAGCTGTTTAGACTATAAATTGTTGCAGAGATAAAAGTGGAAGATAAGTAGGTCAAATAGCTTAGGTCCCTCACCCCCAAGATGAGGGGAAGATGGGGAAAGACAAATGATGAAAAGTGTTACACAATTTGAACACTACTAGAAAATACACTCAGCAGATTTACAAATAAAGTAAAAACCTTTTATTTTATTTTATTTTTTCAGGCATAATTGTATTTAGAACACCATTACCCAATATTTTTCTCCCTTTTTTGTTTTGTTCTTTAAGATAGTAAGGGCATGAATTGAGGGAGATTTGGTTACTATATTTCAAGCAGGTTAAGCTACCATGGAGAAGCTCTTCTCTGTCAGCTTAGAATTTATCACAAATGAATATCACCTTAATGGATAGAGAAGGATCTAATTATAAATGGATTTCAGATCTTTCTGTAAGATATGTTAGTCTTTCCAAGACAATCATCTTTTCTAAGCCACCTTACCAAATCATTATTATCATCTAACAGTAAAGCTGTTTAAACTACAAATAGTTGAAGAAAAGTTAGTATGCCCATGGGGTTAGGAAGTTTACTTTGCAACCATGTGGTTTCAAGTTTAATTCCCTTCCCCACTGAGTGGTACCTTGGGTAAGCTCTTTTATCATTGGGTTAAGCAATGCCTCTGTGGGTGGGATTCAGGAGACAAACTGTGTGGAAACCCAGAATGAATACATAGATATTAATGTAAAACAACTGAAAGAAGTTAACATAAGGTAAGTTATGCTATATATTCAGATATATATATAGAGATATATATATATATATAGAGAGAGAGAGAGAGAGAGAGACACACACTTACACACATACAGATGCATATGTACATATACTCATAAATACACACATACATTTAGATATACACACATACATTTAGATATACACACATACATTTAGATATACACACACTCATAAATACATACACATATATATATATTCAATATTCTTGAACAAGATACCTTCTTTCTGACAAACAGATGCTGTCATAAGCAAACAGTTCCCAGCCGTCATAAGCAGATCAGCTATGGTGCTAGTAATGCGAGTGTGAAATTACTATAAACACAGGCTGCTTTAGCGGGAATTTGAAAATAAAAAATTCACTGCCCCCAATGTTTAATGGAGTCGCACAAAATTTTGGATCTCAATTACTACTACGTTGCATGTCTAAAATGATTCACAAGAATGCATAACCTCTATAAATATAAAAAGGGGTGCAGTTTAGAAGCAAATGATCGACAGTCTGCTACTGGTCCATAGCCTGGTGGTTGAGGACCCCTGCTATATGGGACCATCATGGGTGGTATGAATATGTTAAGTAAATCTGAGCAAACCTAACTAGATCAAAAAAACAGTCTTTGAAACTAGTGCCGATCACAAATTTGGATTATTTCCAATGTCGTAAAAAGGCATGAATGCAGATGCCAGTGAATATAAAACCTTTCTTGAGAGTGAGAAATTCCACACAATTTAGACAACATGCCTCTCCAACAGCATAGAGACACATCCATCCATCTTTTCTGTCCACTATTCCCAGGAGGGTGTGAGGGTAAATTCCTCAGACACCTCCTACACAGGGTCCTATCTGAAGCAACTGCCATTAGACTCTCTGGCTGGATTCCCAAGTGTGACCAACTGAGACTGGATATTATTATCAATCCATTTGCTCTCGGTCTACCCCTACATCTCCTGCCAGTTGGCTCAGCTTGAAGAACCCATCTTGTGAGTCTTTCCTGTGAGCTATCCAAATTTGTAAATATTTATGGTGTTAATTCCAGTATCTCA
The DNA here is from genome assembly GCF_046866305.1 of Octopus bimaculoides. Classification (NCBI taxonomy): domain Eukaryota; kingdom Metazoa; phylum Mollusca; class Cephalopoda; order Octopoda; family Octopodidae; genus Octopus; species Octopus bimaculoides. The sequence goes on along the minus strand of NC_142950.1, from coordinate 33,049,316 downwards.
AGGCAAGAAGATGTAAGATATATGCTGTTACTTTGTTTGGTTAGAGGCAGTTTTAAGGGCAGCCTTTACATCCATGACCTTGAGTCCATAAATAGAACACACATGCTGAGTTAGTTGGGGGGATATGTTTTCTTTATTTGATCAGTATTCTAGTAGTAGTTATTCCATATCAATTATGGCTTCTGGTACAGAAACCATTTATAGAAATTCTAAATAAATTTTATAGAAGATCTAAATTATCATCTGAAGAAACTAGATGTCAACGTTTAACCTCAGGTCCACCTTAATTGAGCAGATCTGTTCCAGTCGTGAACTGCACTGTCTTGTTTTCAGAAATATAGGCCTATGCTTTTCAAAGTGTCCTCCCATTATTTTTAACTCTTTTGATATCAATTTGACCAATACTAATCCTGCTTCTATGATACACACTTTCTATATAAAGTGATCTAAATTAAAATATCCCATTAAAATTCCATGTTGATTTATGTTCCAATTACCAGCTTGCTAATGACCAAGATATTTTAGTAAATTCTTATTTTTTCGAAAATTTGAAATAAAGAGGGTGTAACAGAAAAATGGTAACAAAAAGGTTACGGCAACAGAGTGTGACAGGAGGGAAATTTCGCTATTTCTAGCTGGTCAATCAATCACATATAGGCTTAGTCGTTCGTTTGGAAACTAGTAATGGTAATCATTGAAAAAATTATTAACAAAAGATCACAAGTTTAAAGCTGAGGATGTCGACGGTGGAGACATTTCATTTAACCCTTTAGCATTTAAACTGGCCATATCCAACCCAAATATGCCCCCAGTTTTATGTTCAAACTGGACAGATCTGGCCTCTCACACCTACCCTATAATATCATTCTAAAAATAGGCAATAACATCATTGAAATCTCAAAGGTATGAGACAAAACCTGATTAATTCAAAACAGTATCAATAAATGAGCAGAGTAATTTGAATCTTAAAGGGTTAAAGCACTTCTTTGGAAAGAAGAGATTTAAACTCAAAGTTATAGGTCTCCTCGCACAATATTTGACCTTAACTAATATTTGCAAATACTACTTACATTATTTATTCAAATATTTCAAAGCAGTAAGATGTAAAACAGACTTTTTTTTGTTGTTTTTCTTAGCCTGTCTCCTCAAAAGAAATTGCAATGGAAACAGCCACTTTTCATGTTTGTGTATAGTATGTGTGTGTGTTTATATACTTAAAAAACTCCAATATCTGTTTTACTTTTTAGCACAACCACCCCTCCTAGCCAACTCCATGTCTGCAATAGGATTCAGTCTGTTTAACTCATCACTCTTCTAATAACCACTTTGACACTCTAGATGCTGACCACCTATTAACACCATTTTTGCCTGGTTATCCACTTCTTTGCTTGTGCCTTCATCTTATCTTTTTCTCCTCTGCCTCACAGTTATATATTCTCAGTGTTATAAAAGAATTTTAAAAATCTCTCTCTCTCTCTCTGAGGAAGAGCTTTGCAAAAACACTTCAAGATTTTTGTCAACACATTACTGCATATGCTTTATACACACTTTTGACAAGCTGTAGTGCACCTGAGCACTGTATACAATAATTTCATTATTATTATATAAGATGCTTTACAATGTTTGTTCTAGCTCTGTTCTAAGGATTTTAGCAAATGCTTATTTATTTACATTGTTTTGAATTAATCATGGCTTTCCTCATAGCTTTGAGATCTTGATGAGATGATTGCTTGTTTATTTTTAAAATGACATTGTAAAGGTGTGAAAGGCTAGATCTAGCTGGTTTTCACACAATACAGGTAGAATATTTGGGCCAGATATGGCCAGTTTAAATTCTAAAGGGTTAATCCATCACCCAGTTTAACACCACTACTTGGTCCCTGAGTGCTTTTAGCAGCTCACCTTGTTGCAAGCATCCTGATAATGTCTCCAAGCTTGAGGATCATTTCCTTTCTTTCTCCTACCAGTTTTAAATGTCCTGAAAATATAAAGGCCATGGACACTGCCCTTTTCTCCAACTAAATGGTAAAAGAAAAAAATCGTGTTTGAAATCACCTCTCTTTCTCTAATACAAACTTCTCATTTTAAATCTTTCACTGTGGAAATCAGATACATCCACTCAAAATTTCATTACCATCAAATGTGGAAGGCAGTTTTTACACCAATTTATCTTATGTTGAGGAATGTCATGTTTGAAATAATTTTTTGTAGAGATATGTCAAGTTTATTGAGGCAACAAGACTTGCAGAAAAAAAACAACTATTTTTGGTAAACATTTAACATCATTACCAGAATAATCGTAAAATTTTATTTTGTAGTCAAAAGGTTAAAGTGTTCTTATTTCAATATAAAACTATCATAATTCTATGTAAGAACCTTAATATTATGTTCCAAACATTTGATATGGGAATAAATGTAAAAGTTAGTTATTACATTAAATGCAACCAAATTCTTGGTTATTTTCAAAACTTACAGAAATACATAGGCAATATACTTCTGCAGATAAAAGTTAACCATATTTACATGCTTCTAACACCAGATTTTCACCGCTTCATTTCACCAGCTGAGAACTTATTATTTTGAGCTCATTAGCACTCCCCATCACTACCACCCCATCAGGATCCACGCTAACAATCACTTGTTTTACCACAGTACATTATAATTGAGACACAATTTAGGATTTAATTGTATAGAATTTTATGTAAATGAAGTCAAGCCAAGTGAAATAATAGTTGTAGCTGATGTTGGTGTCACTTAACTGGCACCCATGCTGGTGGCACATAAAAAGCACCTTTTGAGCATTGGGTCTAACGGAGGGAAGATGGCTAATATCAGTGGCACATCAAAAGCACCTTTCAAGTGTAAGACTTCACGGAGGCAATGATAAATGACTAAGACCTTTGGTATTATGCCGTGCTTAAGAAGACCCATCAAGCCAAGTAAATTCACAACTTCACAGCTGTGATTTTACTTGGCTTAAAACTGGTGTCATGCCAGTGGCACATAAAAGCACCCATTACACTCTTGAAGTGGTTGGCGTTAGGAAGGACATCCAGCCATAGAAACCACACCACATCAGACTGAAGTCTGGTGCAGCCCTCCAGCTTGCCAGCCCTGGTCAAACTGTCCAACCCATGCCAGCATGGACAATGGATGTTAAATGATGATGATGAGACTTTATAAACCTCAATATGAGACAGAAAAGAGAAACAGGCTCACTGACATAAGATGAATCATGCATCTAATGCTTACAAGTCAACAATATATTAACAGGTACACTACAGTATGCTTGCCATTCCAGATTTTTTGCCCCTGTATCAGTTTTTAATTCAAAGTTATTACTCTCCAAAAATTGTTCATTTCAACTGTACCAGTGTTGTCAGATTTTAGCCCTAGGTCATCCCTGATTGAGCAGCCTTATGATCAAAAGGTTGGAGAGGGAAAATTGATATAAAACCTCTGCAGCCTTAAAGTTACATTCAGCTATTGTATAGACTACAGGAATTAACCTGGAGAAGAAGTCAATGAAAAGGACCATACCAGCCTATTGGCCAGCAATTCCTGCAGCCAGAAAGGCCACCATTCATAACTATCTCCATGCTAGTGGACCCTGACGGATAAGGTCAACAGAGAGTGTCTCTATGCCAAGGCTTTCCCCACTATAACATTTTCATGCACAGGTCTTTGCGTTGTACATCTGTATCTCCTTTATCTGTGCATCTGACTCCAGCCTACTGAAGTCACATGAACATCCATACATGATGACCATACAACACGATTGTCTTTCTCAAACTCGAGAGACTACCAGGAAAAAGAATGCTCAAAAGGTGTTACAGCCCATGATTATTCACACAGTATGTGCTCATATATCTAAATGTCTAGACCATATTCATATCTTTCAAATATTTATGTCTAGAATATGTTTTGTGTGTGTGTGTATGTAGAAGCAACATGTTTATCTAACTAAAACATACATGTATAAACCATATTCATATACCTAAAAATATTTATATAACTAAAACATGCCTTTATCTAAAACATCTAAAACATGCTTATTTTTAGTCATTTGCAAATATCACACTAAAATCAGAAAAAACTACACATTTTTTTCCCACAATTTAAAGTGGACTCCATTTTAATAGCCAAGATAAAAGTACTATGAGAAGAGCTTTTACAAACAAAAGCAACAGCAATTATATTATTGATAGAAAAAGAAAAAGAAAAAAAATAGAACTATCAACTGCAAAGCACTTCAACTGAAGATTTTTTTTTTTTTTTACAGAATATTAAATAACTACAATCATTTAAATTGAGAAGTTACATTTTATATTCTGAAGTAATACAGACTAACTTGTAGTAACATATCAAGAAATAGGATTTTCTATAAAAGGAAAAAGCATAGTTCTTTCAACTATAGCAATTTTATCAATATTTATCCAAAATATTCATACAATCTGAAAGCCTAAATTATACAGAATTATTTCTACTTTTTTTACATAAAAAGTTAATAAAATTTTAATTGACGCATGAGACAATACAATAATCATAAAAGTTTAAACCATAAAATTCAATTGAATAAAAACTAAAAACACATCAATTAAGCCAACCAAGCACACAATATACAATGGCAGTTTTATAAAAGGAACCTTAAAGAGATCAATACCACTTTTATTGGATACTCCAATGGCCTTTGGTTTTGTACATTATACTATTTATTTTCTGTTATTTTTCTTATTCTTTATGATCATTAATCCTCCAATAATATTTTTCAGGAATTCAGACAGCTTGAGGTAACACAGCTCTTAATTTTCTATTGATCTTTCACTAACCTTTTGTGTTCAGAAGCCAAACACAAAACACAAAAAAAAAATATATAATAATGAATAAATAAATCAGAGAAAATTTATCGATATGAAATTTACAGATGCCCTACCGAGAAATATGTATCAAAAAATAGATAAATAAAATATAAAGCGAAAAGAAAAGAGAAAAATCTCAGAATTTTCCAGAACATAGCATAAAATTTCAACACAGCTCTTTTCAGTTTATACTAATGACTATTGTAGTCGAATACACTATGCTAGCTTCTTGTTCATCCAACTAAACATGAAGTATATTCATGGCTCCAGAAGTTTCCAGAAAGAACTGCCTAGATACATATAATTATCTCAATTAAGAGATATGTTAAAATGAGATCCATTTAAACTGGAAAAGATACAAAACATTTTAAATCAATCAACAGGGAATTTTTGTATAAAACACAATAACATATAAAAATTAATATATTTTATTCAAAATTCTTTGTATACATATATATATATATGTGTGTGTGAAGAGAGAGAAATAAAGTTAGAGAGAAAGATGTGTGTATGCGGTCAGGCAACTACAAAGGTCCACTTTGCAACCATGTGATTCCAGGTTCAATTCCAATTCACACCACCTTTGCAAATATCTTCTATCATAGCTTCAAGTTAGACGATAACACTTCAGAGTAAAACTTGACAGGTGGAAACTGTGCAGAGCTAACATCATACAGTAGGGGGCGGGGGAACAATATGGGCTTCTGTATATGTTTGCACAACCTGATAAAAGTTGTAGACAAATCACCCTCAAAGTCAAGCTTCCTTTCTTAAAAACAAAAAAAAATGGACTATATGGAGAATAATGTAAACCCATATAATATAATCAATGTTAAATCTCTGAACGAGGAACAAACAGTAACTGCACGACAACGTGAAGTATATTTGCCACTTAAATGTGGCTAGACCCTAAGGGTGGATGCTACTGTTGCTTTTAGCCCCAGGAGAACATCTCCTCCAGCTGGCTATTGACACATTTTCTGTGCCCTGTCAGTATTTTCAATGGGAAGGCATCCTTCCCATCATCAATCTGACGTGATACGTACGGACTTGAGTTTCTGGGTATTTACCCTTCGTAAACCCATATAATATAGTGTTTCTGAGAAGAATGACGGTAGATGGTTCTATCTGGATTAACAGGTCTGATCAAGAATGACATGGAACTAAGCAAAAAGAACACAATAAACACTCCTATTTATCACATTTCAATATTAATGTTGCAAAAACATAACTTTCATCAATGACAGTAATGCAATATAGTGCTGGCGCTATGAAAAAAAGCACCCAGTACAATCTCTGAAGTGGTTGGTGCCAGGAGAGACATCCAACAGTAGAAACTATGCCAAAGTAGACACTGGAGCTTGGCACAGTCCTCTACCTCATCAATTCTTGTTGAAATATTCAACCCATGCCAGCAGGGAAAACAGATGTATGATGATAATCGAGTAAGTATAGAGAGTTCTTTTATTCGATGGTGAAACTCCAGCTTGGGAGTTCTGGAGTTGTGGGGAGCATGAAGTCACCCCTTAATTACCAATAATCCTAGGTCTGTTCTGATCCAGAATGGTTAGTACCATCACTAGTGATCACTCCAAGCACCATGATGTTGACTGAATGTTTAATTTTTTTCACTCTCAGTAGACGTCCTCAGATTGACACCCAAACACTCTGAAATGTTTGTATTGGAGCTTCCGGCATGAATGCTAAACAGTACAGCGTATTGTTTCCAAATTTCTGGCAGAGTGAATCGTGTCATGGTGCCATTGTTCTCACAGACTGTGCCCAACTGACCCTACTATACTATGTAGTAAAAAAATCAAAAACATTGTGCATGTGCGAAATTAAAAATATAAAATGGTGACAATTTACCCATCGTACCCTGTATATATATATATATATATATATATATATATATATATATATATATATATATATAAATAAATATTAAGTCTTCCCTCCTTTGATTCATGATAGAGCAGAAAACTCTTCTGACAGAATTTATTGGCTATGACTTGAATTATATAACCTGCTACATTCTAAAGCATTAACATAGATAAGAATTCTGATCAATAATCAATTATTTAAACTGTTTCACAAAATCACATGTTAAACATAAATGTGTACATAGGTGCAGGCACGGCTGTCTGGTAAGAAGTTTGCTTCCCAACCACATGGTTCTGGGTTCAGTCCCACTGATTGGCACCAGCTTTATTCCTTCCTTTCTAGTCTTTATGTCTCCTCTACATTCAGAGCCCACATCTCACTATCATGTAGCAGTGCTTTTCATACACAAGCATCATGCCTTTCACAGAGAGAGAGAGAGAGTGTGGGGAGACCTTTTGTTCCTAACATAGGTAATAGCTCTCTGAACTTTCTCCATCCTGTTCTTATTCCAACAACTATACTTTCAGAACATCCTCCTCCATGGTTAATTAGGTCACCTAAGTAACAAAAACTATGTAGTATCACTAGGGAACTTCCTAAGCATTTGAGAACATTTATTTCCCATGTATCCTCAGTGTTTATTGCTCCTGCACATCTGCCACAAACTAAGTTTATTTTCTCTGTTCATCTTCCTGCAATCTCATTGCATCTCTGTGTCCATAGCTTGCACCAAGTATACTGTATGGAATTTCTACCTATATCCAGTACAGTGTAAAGTGGTTGGCATTATTTAAAAAGAAGGTACATCAGATAATGATACACAGTTCTAGACATACATGTCAGAATAAAAGGTAGAATGATCTTCACAGTTAGAATGCCTTTGATTATAGCTTCACTCAGTCAGAGTTGATTGGGGTTAAATAACAACTATGTTTTACTAAATCACTGCAAAATTTTGATTATATTGAAAATAAACTGAAACAGATAGGTTGCCTACACATTAGAAACAGGACAGTCTTCATCTTTTAGCTGTTTTAGTCATTGAATTGTTGTCACGCTAGAGCGCCACCTTTGAGGGTTTGGTCAAACAAATTGACTCCAGTACTTTTTCTTAAGCCTGGTACTTATTCTTTCGGCCTCTTTTTGCCAAACTGTTAAGTTACATGGATGTAAATAAACTAATACTAATTGTCAAGCAGTGGTGGGGAGTGGGACAAACACACACACACACGATGGGCTTTCGGTTTCTTATTTCTTTATTGCCCACAAGGAGCTAAACATAGAGGGGACAAACAAGGACAGACAAAGGGACTAAGTCGATTACATCGACCCCAGTGCGTAACTGGTACTTAATTTATCGACCCCGAAAGGATGAAAGGCAAAGTCGACCTCGGCGGAATTTGAACTCAGAACATCTGATGATGATTGTAAAATAAATCACTTGAAACAATCTATTTGAAAGACAAGGTTATAAGTTTCAGATATTTAAATTATTTCACCAGTAATATTCTAGGATCAATTCTATTAACTGAACTTCTTCCTCAGCTACATGAAATGTAAAGAAATCAATAAAATTCTTTAACAGATAATAATTATTTTCTTATAAAAAAGGAATTAATCTTCACAAAATCAAATTATTTCTGACAAAAATTAATTGTTTCTTCATTTTAATGCATAAATTATGGATTTTTTTATTTTCATTTTTTTAGTAATGTTATTTTAAAACTATTTTACACCATCATCAATTTATATCTTTAGTATAATAAAGTACCATTGTCTGATGCTTGGCTAAATATTAAATATATAGCCTCTGCATAGTAAAGAAAGAATGGAAGAACTATATGTGTTCACCACCTTCCTAAATTTGGCATCTTTCACCTATATTATGCAAGTAAAAATAGAAAAGAAAATAATGCAACATTATATGCACAATTTGTGTGTTATTGAATCACTTCAGTGTTTTCAGCTGAAAATTGAAATTTAGTGAAAGAACAGCAATTTAATAGTCTGTACCCAACCCAGAAAATTTATTTACCCTCCTTCATGTTTGAACTAAATGATTTGCACTATTGTAACCAGTGAGATTTGGGGTTGAAATGGTCTCCTTAAATCCTCCTCCTCCTCCTCCTACTACTACTACACTTATAAGGAAAATTAATAATTAGGTGTGGCTATGTGGTAAGAAGCTTACTTCCCAAACATATGGCTCAGGGTTCAGTCCCACTGTATGCCACATTGGGCAGGCGTCTTCTGCTATAGCCTTGGGCAGACCAAAGCCTTGTAAGTGAATTTGGTAGGCAGAAATGCATATGTGTGTGTGTGTGATTGTATCTCCTAGTTTTGATGTCACATGATAGTTGTTGAATGATTTTCACTGTCATACAAGAGTGTCGTTCATTTCCATTATTCTGGCCATGGGGAAATATTGCCCTGCTTGGAGAAAGGTGATGGTTGGTGACAGGAAGAGCATCCATCTGTAGAAAATCTCATTCAAGCTCCATCTGAACCATACAAACATGGAAAAGTGCATGTACATTAAACTTATGATCATATATATATATATATATATATATGTGTATATATCATCATTGTTTAACGTCCGCTTTCCATGCTAGCATGAGTTGGACGATTTGACTGAGGACTGGCGAACCAGATGGCTGAACCAAGCTCCAATCTGATCTGGCAGAGTTTCTACAGCTGGATGCCCTTCCTAATGTCAACCATGCTGGACCACTACATTTAGTTGAACAAATCAACCCCAGGACTTATTCTTTGTAAGCCTAGTGCTTAATTTATCAGTCTCTTTTACTGAACCACTAAGTTATGGAGGCATAAACACACCAACATTGGTACTAGACTTACAAAGAATAAGTCTTGGGGTTGATTTGCTCGACTAAAGGCAGTGCTCCAGCATGGCCACAGTCAAATGACTGAAACAAATAAAAGAATATATATACACACACACATACATACATACTGAGAGAGAAAGAGATTAGAAAATGTAAACAAACAGTACATTTTAATCAAATAGTTTCTTCTCTCTACTCACAGACAACAGAACAAACGATATATTTATCCCCTTTAAGCAGAAGTCGTACAGTTTAATCTTGAAAATCAAAATGGTGTAACATATGAAAAGTAACCAGCAGTAATTTGCTGCAAGCTATGAAATATAAGGTAGGCAGTAAAACACATTTCAATATTTTTTTTTCTTCCAAAAATGTCTTTTTGCAACTATATTTCATTACCAATACATAAATAACAAGAGAAAGAATCCAGTTATATCTTGAGTCTTTTTTTTTCCCCTCTCATTGAAGCAATAAAACAAATGGAATAATTCCCAGCAACTGAACACCATGTCTCTAAGAATAAACAAACAATATTATCATTCTTCCACAATGACATAGACAGTTACAAGTAAAAGTGAAGAACTTTTATCTTGTTCTTATAGACTGCAAAAACCATTTGTCAAAGAGCCCCATCCATGTTCTGTAATCTGGCGAGCAATGAAGAAACAAGATGTGAACAGAATATTGTTTATGAAAGGTTTCACCAACTTCATGCATTCTGATTATGTAAACACAAGCATGGCTGTGTGGTTAAGAAGGCACAAACTACATGGTTCCAAGTTCAATCCAACTGTGTGATACTTTGAGTAAGTGACTTCTACTTATAAACCTCAAGCTCACTAATTCATTGTAAGTGGAATTTAATAGCCACTCAGAAGAGTGTGAGTCAAGATAGATTTGGCTGTTATTTCTACTATGTCAAGTAACAATGTTAAGCAGATATTGGCAACTTTTTTGAAAGAACAGGACACATGAGACAAGTTTCATCATCAGGTGGGCCACTCAATTAAAAACAAAATTTTTTTTTTTTTTTTTTTTTTTGCTAGGAATGCCATTCAGAAAGTTCCATGGGCTGCAGATTGCCCATGATAAGTGTAAACATTTCTTCTTCATCACCTTCATATTACTTTGGTGTTACATAGGTGTGAAACACCTTCTATTGGCTAGTGCACCAGTCGATCACAAGTAACATTCCGCAAACAGTTGATACTTAACACCCTCTACCCGCACAACTCACCAAATCAAATGCCAAGATGGAAGTAGAAACATTGAAAGGCTGGTTGCCAGTGACATAAGATGTAACAGTGTCGATAATTATCTACTAAGCCACCTGGTCTCTACATCATCTAACAGAGAGAAAACCTATTTGAAATAAATTTTGTTTTACTTCATTCATCAATTCTAGTAAACAGAATATTGGAATAGGAGAAAAAGTTATAACACCACTACCCTTTGCCATCACCATTTTTTCTTTATCTTTCTGTATTCTGAGTACAAGTCTCTATAGAGACAACTTTGCCTTTTGTCCCTCAAAGGGATGTTTATGGTGATGGAGGGCAACAGAATACCTCCTACCAGGCAGTATTCTTTGACCATGCTCCTTCCCTCCCACTGTAGAAATTAGCTTACAATTCATACATATTTAGATATGTATGTAGAGAGAGAGAGAAAAAGAAAGTGAGAAAGGGAAAGAGAGGGGGGAAGAGTGTGCATGTGTGCATGCGTGCGCACACGCACTTGTGTACATGCACACCTACATATTTTATTTATTCAAAGCTGAATCGCTACTTGGAGCTTCACATTCCCAATTTTATACACACACACACACATACGTCTGTGAGAGAGAGAGAGAGAGCTGCTGGTGCCTAAAAAAAAAAAAAACCATTAAAAACAGCAAAGGACATTAACTGGCAAAAAATGACTCAGTACCAAAGTAGAGTTTAAATATTTTATTAGACATAAACACATAGCAACTGTGAAACTATGATTTTAAGTTTAGTCATTATCAGAGAAACTATATTTAAAAGGATTAATTGAATAAAATAGACATTCCCCTCTATCATTTAATAAATAATAAAATGCAAAAGTAATTACACACACATATATATATATATATATAACTTCATAAATTTTATATATGAACAGCTAAAATTATAATGTACATTTCTTCTATTCACTATGCAAACTAAAAGAACTGTCAGTGTTTTAACAAAAAAAAAAACCAGCAACAGCAAAATATCATAGTAAGCTAATTGCCTTTGCTGCTCATATCAAGGTGATAGGCAAAGAGAGAGAAAAAACACACTGCCACTTATATCAGTAGATAACTTTCAGCTTGCAGGGTTTTGATCCACAGTTTATCTACAATATGTGTTGATTCTCTCTGATTAATCCCTCTGTCTAATTTGTCTTCATACCCTGCTGCCAGATCAGCTGAGTGGTGGATAGGGAATCCCTTAAAAATAACGCTGCTTCAGAAATTTTGAATAAGAAGCTACCATATTTTCTGGTGTAAAAGTCAAATTTTTCAGACCAAAATTTACAGCCAAAAATGCTAACTTATTACACCAAGATGACTTTGGAGAATCAAAAATTTCATGTGAAATGCAGCAGGCTTTGGAAAGATAGTGAATGTTTGAATATATTCTATGTCTATGCGTATGCCAGAAAATTCAGTACGAACTAAGGGTGAAGTATTCTGGTATGTGATTGGGGTAACAATAGAGCCTGAACTACTCAAATGAATCCAAAATCAGAAATTTTAATGGCTATTCCCATTGGATTTGTAAAAATACAATATTTAGTTTGTTCTTAATTGGATCATAGTTCAATAAAAACTTATCTGCATCAACTTCATTATTCTTCCACTCCAAGATTAGATAAAATAAGTACAACTAATTCTATACTGAGGTCAATTCAGTCAACTATTTCCCTCTGGAAAAAAAGAAAATGTTTTTTTGTGCCAAATCGAAAAATAAATAAATTTATATAAAAGACTTTTTTTATTGATTGTATTGTTAACATTAAAAAAAAAGAGTTGTTTTTTTTTTCATTTTATGAGAGAAATTTAGTAGATGGGAACTGTACACAAGCCCATTGTGCACACGCACACACACACACACACACACACAGGGTCTTGGATTTAGTCCTATTATATGGCATCTTGGGCAAATATTTTCTCACTACTAAGAGGCCAGGATAAACTCATGAATAGCTACTCATTATAGAGTGTATATATTTTACCAGAAACAAACCCTTTTACTTTCCTACACAAGTCTGTGTTGCATGATTGCATATTTAGCAAAGCAATACAATCGAAAGAAACTAGTAAAGTTCTGCATCAGCAAAAATGTAATGCAAATAATTTAAACTGAAGGGCACAAGCACTTTCAGACACATACACACAGTACCGCCTGACTGGCTCCCGTAGGATTTTTGAGCGAGATTCGTTGCCAGTGCCCCTGGACTGGCTTGTGCGGGTGGCACATAAAAGACACCATTTCGAGCGTGGCCATTGCCAGTATCGCCTGACTGGCCTTCGTGCAGGTGACACGTAAAAGCACCTACTACACTCTCTGAGTGGTTGGCGTTAGGAAGGGCATCCAGCTGTAGAAACTCTGCCAAATTTAGATTGGAGCCTGGTGTTGCCATCCGGTTTCACCAGTCCTCAGTCAAGTCGTCCAACCCATGCTAGCATGGAAAGCAGACGTTAAACGATGATGATGATGATGATGATGACACCCAATTCAATCACAAGACTTCTATCAACCTGAGGTTATTGTAGGAGGCAGTTCAGTCCCACTGCATTGCCCAAGACCCAGCACAGTTGAACTGAACCTTAAACCATGTGGTTGAGGTCCACAAAATTAATTTCATGCCAAGAGCAAAATCTGATTTCACTGCTTGAATTATTGTTTATTTACTGAAGTGTATGCTCATTACTCATATGTACTTGTCAAAGAAATACATATGGTAAATTCTACTTTGCTGATAAGTTCATAATAAGACCAAAACATGTCTGAAACTGTTTGATATAATTGATGAAATATAACACTAATGGGTTTTTCCTACCCTACTGCATAGTTATATCTACTTAACTGTTTAATTACTCTTTACATGAAAGTATTTCAATACTAACTAAACTATTTATCTATTAGCCTACAAATTTGTTTAATTACGTATTCATTTCTGCATAATACAAGGAGTGCTTAAACAATTCTAACACTAACTTCATTACTTAAATAGACAGTCACACTGATGGACAGACTGAGTCGAAAGCTTAGAAGTAATTATGTCATAAAAGAGAACAAGGAAGGATAAAATGAGGATATAAGATGGGCTATTTAGTTTCTATTTCACTCAAGAGAAATGGGGAACCAACCAACTAATTAGATAATTACAACACACAATCACACACACATGTATACATATATACATAAATATACACAACTATATATATATATACACACACACATATGCATACATTTATATACTAGCATATACATACATACATACATACACACATATGCACATACATACATACATATGCACATCTATATATATATATACACACATATGCACATACATATATATATACACATACACACATATGCATACATTTATATACTAGCATATACATATGTACATATACACATACATATGCACATACATACACACATATGCACATACATATATATACATATACACATATGCACTCACACATATACATAATTTTTTTTTTTTTTTGGTTTCATTCAGTCACTGATGTATGGCCATGTTGGAGCTCTATTTCCAAGCATTTTTTAGTCGATTATATCAACACCAGTACTTCACTTTGTCCGTTACTGATTTTATCGACCCTAGAAGAGGGCAACATTTCAGAGATTTGAGACAAAGTATTTCAATGTCAGCAATGAGATGGAGGAGAGAAAAAGCATTAAAATCATGTGTAGAACGAAATAGAGTCTGTGTTACTGATACAGCTCATACTAACATAACATACGTAGTAAAATGGACTTCAAATCAATGATTTTGCAAAGTATACAACAATAAAAAAGAAATTAGATGATGCGAGGCATTTCATGTCTGCAAGATTCACTAATTAACAAATATATCACATTACATTACGTTTTACTTAGGGAATTTCCTGTTTTCATTTAATTAATGCAAAAAATGAAAAGGAATAAAGAAAAGAAAAAAAAGCAATTTACTGTTGATCCTTTACACATGCACAAGTGTGTATCCTTGTATATATATGTATGTGTGTATTATACATATGCATACATGGACACACATATATACATCCATATACACACATACACACACATACACACACACACATATATATATATATATATACACACAGACATATATATACATACACACACACACACACACACATATATATATATATATATATATATACACATATACATATATACACATATATACATACACACACATACAGACATATATATACACATACACATATATATACATATACATATATATAAACACACATGCACATACATACATACATAGACATATATATATATATATATATATATATATATATATATATATATACATACACACACATACAGACATATACATATATACACATATACATACACACATATATAGACAAACACACACATAGTCAGATATATATACAAACACATACACATATATACATGCATACTCTCATGCACACACACACACACACACACACACACACACACACACACACACACACAAACACACGTTTTAATTCCTAAATAAAAGAATTAGAGAAGCTTCATAACTAACACAAAGAGGTATTGCACAGTTTGTTTGCAGCACAAGAATAACAAGCTATCATGTCCTCATGAAATTTGTTTGTTAAGCTTTAGGGAAAAATTCAAACAGCTTCAAACACACACACACACTCAACCTACCCCACCAGCCCACTTGTCACCCACCCAAATCAATATGTTAAATCCAAATGCATTGTTGCCACATATCAAGTTATGTTTGAATTGGGAATAAAACAAATGATCAAGTATCAACATTAGACAAAGTAAATATTGGCTCAAGATCTTATATCAAATTCCTCACTGATATAAATTATGATGGTGTCAAATTGTCAAAATTCATTTAAATTCAAAAGTGTTATAGAGTCAACAGAAATTATCGCTATCATCATCAAGATGGCAGATTGGCAGAATCATTAGAGTGCCAGACAAAATGCCCTACATATTTGTCCTGGATTTTTACAATCTGAGTTCAAATGCCAATATGATTGGTATAGCACTAGTCAAGTACTAAGTCAATTTAATTGATTAATCTATTCATACGATATCTCTGGCCTTGTCCCTATATAAGAAATAATTATAATCATTATGGTTACAATGATATATATACACACACACATGTACACATACATAAATATGCATACACACACGATATATATATATACATACATACACACACACACATTTTTTTAATACTCCTTGCATTACATAAATAGAAATAAATACACGGAAAGTCAGATTTGTAGGTTAATAGTTAGATCATTTATTTAGTATTGACATACTTCATACAGGGAACAATTAAACAGTTAAGTAGATATGATTGAGCCGTAAAGAAGAACAAACCCATTGTCACTATATTTCATCAATTATAGCAAAGAGTTTCGGACATGTTTTGATTTCATGATGAACTCATCAGCAAAGTAGAATTTACCATAAGTACTTCTTTCACAAGGACATATGAGTAATACACACACACATATATTTTAAAATTATGCAATACATCTATAAAATGATATTTTCTGGATGAAAAACTGAGCCTCAGACTTTTCCACTGCACATTTAAATATGTTATATTAATCAAGTTTATATTTATATATATATATATATATATATATATATATATATATATATATATATATATATACTTGGTATTATTATTGTTATTGTTGCAATAAAGTATTTTCAACGGACCAATTTTGAGCTCTATTTAAAGTTGATATATATATATATATATATATATATATATATATATATATTTATATATATCCTCATTGTAATTGTCTCAAGTTTTGGTACAAGGCCAGCAATGTTAGGGGGGAAGGGCTTGTTGATTACATCAACCCCAATACCTGACTGATACTGCATTTTATCAACCCCAAAAGGATGAAATGAAAAGTTGGCCTCAACAGGATTTGAACTCAAAATGTAAAGAACCAGAGAAATGCCACTAAGTATTTTGTCCAATACAGTAAGGATTCTGCCAGCATGCCACTATATAAACATATATACTTATTATAATGACTAGAAGAAAAACCATCCAGAGAGTGGTGTTTCTCCTTGTAATACTAATAATTTCTCAGAGTCACAAGAGTAGAAACTTATGAGGAAGTGGGAGGATAGTGAGGCCAATTATATCAACTCAAATACTTGACTGGTAATAAGATGAAAGTTACAGTTGGCCCTACCAGTATTCTTTAATACTTTATCATGGAGAGAAGAGCAGCATACATGACCGTTTTTTTCTTAGGGGTTCTGAAACTGGTGATATAAAAGAAGAAAGTTATCCTCAGACTCAAGACCTGGTCCACAAATGCTTTTTAGAGTGAACTCTGCAAAAGGCACTGAAGGAACAAGTCAGGGTGTTGAACTCAAAGATAAAGATTCATAATATAAGCAAGGGTGTGGCTGTGTGATAAAATGTTTGCTTCCCAAGCATATGGTTCTGGATTCAATCCTACTGACAGCACCTTGGGCACCTATTATAGCTCCAAACCAACCAAAGCCTCGTGAGTGGATTTTGTTGACTGAAACTGAAAAAAGCCCATCATATATATATATATATATATATATATATATATATATATATATATATACACACACACATGTATATATCTGCGTGTATCTTTGTGTTTGTCCCCCACCACTGCCTGACAACCAACATTGGTTTGTTTACATCCCTGTAACAGGAGTTTGCCACAAGAGACCCATAGAGTAAGTATTAGGCATGACAAAATAAGTACTGGGGTCAATTCGTTCAATTAAAATCCTTCAAAGCAATACCCCAGGATGGCTGCAGTCCAGTAGCTGAAACAAGTAGGTGTAAGATAAAAAAAAAAAAAAAAAACTACAAATCCTTGCTACCAAATCTGCCAATCTGATACCAATAATTCAGTGACATTTGTGTAGTAAATACAGCCTTGAAAGGCAAAAATACAAAATTATGATAACAAAATTGAGAGAGAAAAAAAAAAATTCCCAAAAATCAGTATATGAATATGAGTGGGGACAGTGGGCTATAGCAGAGAGAGAGAGAGAGAGAGAGAAAACAGATCAATAACAGTGAACCAAACAGACATAGTTGTTCACGATACATAAATACATAATATAGGGTAATAACACTAATTAAATGTAGCTGTCCCATTAGATTGTCGCAGAATAAAGCAAGATGGCAGCAGAAGAGAAATAAAGATTTATAGCATGAAATATAATATTTGTTTCCAATGATCATTTTCTCTCTTTTCTTTCAGAAAGAAGGGACAGCACCAATAATGTTTGCTGAACTTCATCCGCAAGACTAGAGTGACCAATACAGTTTAACCATTTAGTATTCAGATTACTCTTTCAAATGTAATGCTTATTTATTCACAATCTTTTGAATTAATCAAGCATTATCTCTTAGCATCAAGATTTTGATGATGACATTGTAGGGTAGGTATGAAAAGCTGGCTCAAGCCATTTTGAACATAAAAAAGACAGAATATTTGAACCAGATGTGGCCAGTATATATGTTAATGAGTTAATGTTCTGTTAAGAATTTGCAACATATCCAGTGTATTACATTCCAGTTGACTGTTCCTGCACTAGATGCACCTGGTGAAGATTCAACCAACTATCCATATGCAACAAGTGGCCCAGGGTACACAACAAACACAAACTAATGAGAGAAACCTTACATGTTCACTTAATCTGCTGGAAATAGAAGCCAAAAATCTCTCAAACTATGACCTTACTAAAAAAAAAAAAAAATGAAATAGAGACATTAAATAATGTAATAGTATTCAAAAAACCCTCTCAAAAAGATAGGTTGGGCATAGATAAAATGCTTCTGATTGTGGATCTGCTCAATTAGGGTCCATTAAAGGTTAAACAACTACAAACAATAAAATTAACATGTACAGTAAGTAAAGCTAGATTAAATATATATCAGGCTAAAATGTTTTAAGAAATTGTCTTCAAGAACGTGGGTATTCTGTAAAAAAGATTGGTTCTCTTTTATTCAACTCATTTTATAGTTTAAGACTATGAGGTTTGATTGGCTGCAATCAGTTACCGGTTTCTAATGGCTAATCACTGGGTCACTAGATTGCTGACCCAGAATGACAAAGGAGTGTTTGTATCTTAGTGCAGATGTCATCTATGCCTGCTGAAATTATCAAAATATTAGTCATTCATTGACCTAATATTGTCTTTTTTTCTTCTCCCAAAACATAATTATCTCTAGATAGCTTTTTAATGTGCCCTGCATGAAATAAATTAACACAAAATTAGCAGTTACCACATACCATAACTGTCTTAGTATTATATGCTATGATGCACAAGGCACATCTAAAGTTTGAAGACTAAATCGTCTTTAAAAGCATATAATATTATGTATAGCATGCAGTGTTGCACAACTGCAGCAAAAGTGGATAATCTACTGAAATCCAATATATCTGTCTTTAATTTCATTTTACATGAAAAATTTGCATAAAATGGAAAATTGTTGAGAAAATAGTAAAACTTTATTACCTCGTGTTTTTCTTAATAAAAGTGGGCAGGGGGAAAATTTTGCAGTCTAATAAATACCATTTACAATACACAGGTGAACATAAATTTTGATTTTAGTGAAAAAATACCTATTATACATAGATGTCTCAAAAGTAACTAAATACCTTATTTTATACATATAAATAGAGATGGATGGATGGATGGATGGGTAGATAGATAGACCAACAGAGAGATGAGTAGTATGAATTCAGAGAAGTGTGCAGTTATCACAGTAAACTCCTTTTACAGACTCAGCTTTCAGTCCACATTGTAATCAAATACAAAATAGTGTAATGTAAAGTAACTATGTAACTGAAAATCTCAAACATCCAAGTGTTAAAATGATGCTGTAAGAAGTATGTAAAGCATAAAGTCAAGAAGCATGAGGTGAATATATATATATATATATATATATATATATATATATATATATATATATATATATTATTTAATCACATGATTTTTCATAGGATTACGGCTGTTTCGCAACCTTCTTCATATAGTATTAATTTCAATATGCAAACAAAAGTGTGTACAGGTCTGTATTAATATGTATGCTCAGCATTATACAATACAACTGCTAATTTACAAATTAAGGCAAATAAAAACAGCTAGCTCATCAGATCACCAAAGCATCATGATTACATCAACATATGTACACACACACACACACAGATCACCAAAACATCATGGTTACGTCAACATACTATATACACACACACACACAGATCACCAAAACATCATAGTTACATCAACATATACACACACACACACACACACATGAAGGGTGCCTGTTTACTTTTGAAATGTCTGTATACATGGAGTTTTATAAATTTCTCGATAACTTTTTAATGTTCTCTGCATTAACTTAATTATACAACTACAACTTATAAAAAGTTTTCCCCTGTTTTCGCCATACGGCATATTACCACCACATCATAATTATTTTATATCTTACAAAAAGTTTTCCCCCATATAGTTATATTACAAATACGCCATAATTGTACATGATTCATATAACAAATTTAACCAATATTTAAAAGCCAAGCCAATATTATAAATTAATGTTATCCAGTATTAAGTTCAAACATTTTATTGATGTACTATTTTGACTACATCATTAGTGATAAACAGTTTGTTAACTCATAAAGCCTGGATATCAAATCCTGCTACTTTTAATATCTTCATTAAGAATAACTAAATGTGGTAATAGTTAGTTGAAATGCTTTAAACATCAGGTCAATTTAATAACTGTATTGATTTACAAGTATCATTAAAGATTGGTTCTAACATATTCAGCCTTTCATTAATTAATATAGCCTCAATTTTATATCTTAGGCTCTTTCCTTCCTTCCTGATGCCAACCACTCATGCATGAGGTGAGAATATAATAACTTTCAAGCACTAGATCTCATATTCTATTATCACTACTGTCTTTCAGATAACTATCCTGGTCTTTAAGCTATCTTGCAATGAAATCACTTCAGGGGATCTTTCTAACAATATCTGCACATTTTTTTTTACTTTTTAATTAATGTGATTATTTCACATAGTTCCTTCATAGAGACACACTAAACTCCATTGGTGAATAGATTTTCATAAACATTTAACAGACTCAGTCTATTGCAAATGGAATGTACATTCATATATATAAACACTGATGAACAAAATCATTAGAGTGTCAGAGACATGCTCTCTGCAGCACTTAGTTCTGACTTCTTTACATTCTGAGTTCAAATCCCACCAAGGTCAACTTTGCTGTTCATCCTTCCAGCAATGAGAAAATAAGAACTAAGTACTTCAGTCAATTTAATCAACTATATTCATCCATCAAATTTGAGTTATTAGTAAATAACGAATTTTAAAACTTATTTTAATTATTAATCTATTTCTTAATCATGATACAAGAAACTTCCACATTTACAATAGGCGGTACTTAGGTATAACTGGTACTGTAGTATTTAAATATTCAAAATGTTATCATGTAAAGGTGTTGGAAGGGCATACTGCCAATGATAAGGTCACAAGCAATGACAAACGGATTTTAACTATTCACTTATTAACTAATTATCTAATTAACTGATAACAAAATGACTATCCCGAAAACACAACAATTTTAAAATATGCTAATATAATTACAACATAGGTGCAGGAGTGGCGATGTGGCAAAAAAATTTTGCTTCCCAACCACATGGTTCTGGGTTCAGTCCTGCTACATGGCACCTTGGGCTGACTAAATCCTTGTGAGTGGATTTGGTAGAGGAAAATTGAAAGAAGCCCATCGTGTATGTGTGTGCCTGCCTGCCTGTCCCCACTATCGCTTGACAACCAATGTTGGTTTGTTTACAACCCTGTAACTTAGTGGTTTGGCAAAAGTGACTGATAGAAGAAGTACCTGGCTTTAAAAACAAAAGTACTGGGATCGATTCATTCAACTAAATTTCTTCA
The DNA here is from genome assembly GCF_046866305.1 of Octopus bimaculoides. Taxonomy (NCBI): domain Eukaryota; kingdom Metazoa; phylum Mollusca; class Cephalopoda; order Octopoda; family Octopodidae; genus Octopus; species Octopus bimaculoides. Next base: position 33,027,458 of record NC_142950.1, on the reverse strand, counting down.
AAGTGGTGTCCCGACATGGCCATAGTCTAATGAGTGAAATAAGTAAAAGAATAAAAGAATAAGGTCAGTAGATTGGCAGAATCGGTAGAGTGATGATCAAAATGTCAAACAGTTCCAAATTCAAATCCAACCAGAGTTGATCAGGTTCACCTTTCTTTCTAATGGTGGAAGGGTGGGGGGGTGGAGTCAAGATGGTAGTTGATGTAATTGATAATATCTTCCCTTCAAATCTGTGAAGCCTTGTACCAATATTAGAAATCAATATCAACTCTATATGAAGCAGATGATTATTTAATAAAATAATTTCAAAATCATGCACTTAATGACATGCCATTTTTTTTTTTAAGATACAAAGCTATATTTCTAATATTATGAACCAATTATTTTAGAAGATTCACTACATTCTTAGTAATTGCCTGTAAGAAAGACCAATGAGAAATTTCTAAATCTCAGTTAACCAAATTATCACCTTTTCTAATGGAATTAAATTCGGTAAGCATAAAATTCATAAGCCCAGATTACTGATGTCATCTCATAACAATATATAATTCTACATGTCTTTCTCTCTCTCTCTCAAACTATTTCAAGGTGCTAATGTGGTTCACACAACCAAATTTTCACATTGAAATGAATTTCTGCTAATATGCATAACATTTTCTGAAGTTTAATGTTTAATAAGCAACACCTCTTTTAATTAATAGCTTAACACATTTGAAATTTCAAAAGATTAAATTGATGAGAAATCCTTACAAGTGCAGGCATGACTGTGTGGTAAGAAGATTGCTTCCCAACCACATGGTTCTGAGTTCAGTCCCATTGCATGACACCTTGGGCAAGTGTCTTCTGCTACAGCCTTGGGCCAACCAAAGCCTTGTGAGTGGTCCAGATCAAACCTGGTTGAACAGACCTGTGATAGAAGGGATTCCCGCTTTGACCATTCATTTAATTCTTTAGCATTTAAATCAGCCATGTCCAGCCCAAATTTTCTACCTGTTTTATGTTCAAACTGGCCAGATTTGGCCTCTCACACCTATCCTACAATGTCATTCTAAAAATAAACAATCGCCTTCATCAAAATCTCAAAATTATGAGATAATGCATGATTAATTCAAAACAATGTGCATAAAAAAGCATTACATATGACAAAGTAATCTGAATGCTAAAGGGTAGATGTGTATGGAATATTCAATCATTTGTGGCCTGGATCTCTGTCAGTTAACATAAGTGTTCCAGTTGATTTAATCCATGGAACAACCTGCTCATGAAATTAACATGCAAGTAGCTGAGCACTCCACAGACACATGTACCCTTAACATAGTTCTCAGGTGGATTCAACATGACACAGAATGCGACAAGGCTGACTCATTGAATTACAGGTACAACTCATTTTTGCCAGCTCTCAGCCATTTATACATTAATTTAATGAACAACTGAATGCCGGTTGTTGAGACTGACAGAGGATCCATCATTTTCATCATGAGTAAATATGAGTATGGATTTGTTTGTGAATGTGTGAGTAAGCATGTATGTGAAAGTGTGTGTTCACATACATGCTTATTACCATAAGTATGTTGGTGTGTTTATGATTTTACTGCCCCATGTCAATCCAAAACAATGTGAATAATTAAGCATTACATCTGACAGAGTAATCTGAATGCTAAAAGGTTGAAGTTATCTAGGATCGAATTATACATCTCTTTCAGTTTGTTTGTGTAAGAAGATAAGGTGTAGTTTGAGGGAAATTTGGCAGCTATTTCTAATAGGTCAAGCGACCATGTAGAGCTGACTTGTAAGTTTGAAGTGGTGCTAAGAGAGGGAGAGAGAGATTGAATGTGAAAGTGTTATTTTAGGCAGCCAATACTGCAAAAGTGTTTAAATGTTCAATAACCTCAACATGTAAATATGTTTTTGATTTTGGTGAAAGAAATTGGAAATCAATTACTTCAGATTGGTAAGACTAAAATTCAGAGACAAACATTTATTTCCTAACATTTATATAACTGTCATTATATCTTTAGCATATCGAGAGAGAAAAGGATAATTTGATTTACCAAATAGAGAAAATTTAATATTAAAAAATTCATATATATATATATATATATATATATATACACACACATACATATTCCCCAGATAAATATAACCAATTAAAAAGTGCAAAAACAAAAACCATTTGCTCAATGAAAGTATGTTTATATAATGTAAGACACTAGTTGACTTATTTATATAAATGTTTTCAACATTTCTCAAGTATTCGATAAATGTGCTTTAAGCAAACAGCTTGGCCACCAAAAATATCGAACTAATTGGTTTCAATATGTAATTTATATATTTGTAATTTAAAGAACAAGATTTCTAACAACATAATTGGAGGGGGGGGGGTCTTTTTTTCTTCTTTTCACTAGCTGCTGTCATTGTACTGTGGCCATGCTGGAGCACCATCTTGAAGGGTTTAGTTAAACAATTCAAACACCCTTTTTTTTTGTCTAATCCTTATTCTGTTAGTTTCTTTCACCAAAGTTATGGGGATGTAAACAAACCAACATTGATTGTTAAGCAGTAATGGGGGACAAATACAACACAGACACATACATGTATACACAGACACACAACAAGCTTCTTTCATTTTCCAGCTACCAAATCCAATCATAGAGTTTTGGTCCACTTGGAGCTTATAGCAGAAGACACTTCAAATTTCTCTGTCAAGTGTAATGCTTATTTAGTCATATTGTTTTGAATTATCATGTAGTATCTCACAGCTTCAAGATTTCAATGATGTGATTGCTTATTTTTAGAATGACATTATAAGGTAGGTGTGAGAGACTGGAACTAGCTAGTTTGAACATAAAACACATAGAATAACTAAACGATTTACAGCTAAACTGGCCAGATATGGCCAGTTTAATTGTAAAAAGGTTTAAATGTATAAAGGTTCAGTCCAGCAAGCAAAACCAAACAAATTTTACACCCTTGATATAGAAGCTCCCTCATTGGCTCTATCTATAAATTTAGTATTTATCAAAGTTTTTTCAGAGCAAACATTAAATTGAGATCTTGGTTCCAATTTAGGTTTGTGCCAAAGATCATTATTTTACAAAAAGTTCAAAAAGTGAAATTAGTAAGCTGTGAGGTAAAGAATAGTGCTTATACAAACTCTGCTCTAACGAAGGGACTTAACTTAGCTGAAATGTCAGACCTCAGCTCTCTCATGGCAAGCTAACATTCATTTTTCTTTGTGGGGCCCTGCATGATACATCAGACCTTTCATCTTCTTTGTGGAAAACCAGTTTATTCTCAGTTTGTAAGTTGTTTGTATTCACTCTATTCAGACACAGACCATCACTAATTTCCGCAGATTCTACCAATTCTCTTTGATACATCCTTCAGAATAACTTTACTTATCTCTAAAACATTGATTTTTAGGAAATAAGAAAGTACACTTTACATTGAGTTAGATTATAATCAACTGGAAATCTAAGTTAAAAGATGTTGTGAAGCAATAAATTTATTTTACACACACATGCTTATACACACTATATATATATATATATATATATACACACACACACACACACACACACACACACACACACACACACATATATATATAATATTAAGCACCAAAGTTATCTAAAGACAAAATACTATTTTATCTTCTGAAATAAGTCTATAACAAAAATGCAATTTAGATTATTTACTTGGTTTGTTCAAAGTGCACACTCATATTTATAAATTAATTGACAGCTTAGAGAGAAACATACTTTTTAATAGTCTCACAACACAGCAAGATCAAACAATGGAGTATCAGATTCAATTGCAAGAGACAGAGAAAGGAAAGAAGTGTGAAAGCGTGTGTGTTCGTGTGATAGATAAATTGCAATTCCTTAAAGGAATTCTAACTACTAATAAATAAAAGTTACATCATACAATAAGATCAAAACACTTCTTCCGAACATCAAGCAAGCAAATTCTGTTATGAACACTAGTTCGAAAAAGGAAGAAAAAAGAAAAACAAAAAAAAGATTGTTTAAAGATGAACAACTCAAAATGAAGTTATTAGCTAATAATAGAAAACTAGTAAAGTTACTAGCTAGTAATAGGAAACTGCACTTAATTTACACATACCTAAATAACGATGTTTGAAATGAGCCAATAAGGAAATGTCTACAAGAGAGTTTAAATTACTAGAAATAGAAGTTAAATCTCCCTAAAATCACCTCTACAGTCTGAAAAAAAAAAAAAAAAAAAGGGAAGAGTACATTAATTAATGCAGTCCTAGATAAACTATTCCTGATAAGCAAGACAGGACTTCTACATGGTTCCCTCACCTACTAGAACTAGTAATCAGATCTTCCTCAAACCACACCATGCAGTCTTAAAAAAGAAAAAGATACAGTGTTTTCTTAGATGCTGCTAAATATGGAATGGTTCTGGTTAGAATGCCAGTGACTATAGGTTTGCTCAATCAAGGAAGACCTACAGGTAAATAACATGAGGTGAGCACAGTTGGAACATTTTTTTCTTTTTTTTTTTTACCATAAGTCTTCTCCCACAGAGTTGGCCTGTGGTTAAACAGCGACATTAACAATTTTCCAAAAATACATATTCTGACGGGGCAATACTTAACACTCAGGGAAATCATCATCAACATGTAACATCTGTTTTCCATTCTGGCATTATCCATGAACTGTTTGACAGGGTCTGGCAAGCTGCAAGGCTATATTGCTCCAGTGTCAACTGGAAATATTTCTGCCTATTGTTTGCAGTAAATGCTTGTAATGTAACATGTTATCAAATACTTCAGAAGTAAAGGATTTTTTGTTTTTGTAAACCATTCAGATTTATCCCAGAATCCAGTTTGAACAGGAAACCCATAGACTGTGAACCACTGGTGTATAAGCTCAAAAACTGGCTCATTGGATATGTTGTGGTTTAGTCCTAAGTGAGCACCTCTTTAAACTGATCATCCTATTTCTTAAAACAGAGGTTTTCAAACCGTGGTCCGGACAAGACAGGGGGTCCGTGGACAGCAAATACTTTTTATGGGCAATTTGATTTTATATATGTTTTTTAATCGAAATCTTTTAATTGACAATAAACCTATTTGTTAAATACTGTTAAATAAACAAATGTAAAAATATGTTATTTTAAGCAAATATTTATGTATAAATTTCATAAGCGTTTATAAGGGGGTCCCTAAGGTAAAGCCTGAAATATAAAGGGGTCCGCAAGTCAAAAAGTTTGAAAACCCCTGTCTTAAAAGATCCTTTATCAGTTTCAACAGAGTATTCAGTCGTGTCACCGACTGAAAGTCAAACTCATTAAATTAATATATAAGTGGCATTTCTAAATCAAATCCTTGTGACACAATGTGACAAGGCTGGACCTATGAATTACACATACAATTCCATTTGATGGGCTTCCTCAGAGTTTCCATTTACCCAGTTTCACTCTCAAACTTGAGGCTATGATAAAGACATTCCCCAAAATTCCACCCAGTAGGATCAAACTGGAACTTCATGACTGAGTAGCATATTTCCTATCCAATTCAGCCACGCCTATTTTTTACTATATTAGTAACTACACAATCCAATGTATACTTCTTATTTGAGGTGTGATTTGGAAGAGCTTTAGCTGCTATGTCTAGCAGATTGAGTGCCGACAAAAAGCATCACCTTCATTGGCATGATGATTTTACTATTAGTTTTTCCTCATCTCCTCACTAATTGCATTCCACCCACTCCCCCAGTCTCCCACCCTCTCTTCACATTCTTATGAACTTGCCTGCCCACTCACTCTGTCTAATCCTTTGTACCACTTATATTCACCTCCCTGTAACCTCACCACCATCTTCTCTCTCTCTCTTTAACTGGGGTAGCCATGTATCTCCTCTACAGCAAAACAACCTGCATCTGTATCTCTATCAAACTTTAACTTCTCATCACCTGACACAAAGCTACCCCCCTTAATACTGCTCCCACTATCAGTTGAGGTAGGGATTGTCATCTGGCAAAATTACTTGGTGAATTCACTGGTGCTGGGGCCACATATAAAAAGCACCAAAAAATGGTTGGTATTAGGAAGAGCATCCAGTCATAGAAACCATGCTAAAGCAAACAGTAAAGCTTGGCACAGTCCTCTTGCTCACCAGCTCCTGTCAAACTGTCCAACCCATGCCAGCATGGAAAATGGAAGTTAAATGGCAATGGGTCTGTAGGAAAATATTCCAATAAAGGTGAGTGCAATTGATTCAAGCATCGAAAAGAGCACCACTAACTTCTTGCTGGACTTCATTGCATATTTGACAGTGAAACCCAAAGGAAGTAAGAATGTAATCAAAAGGAGGAAGCAATCACTTTTTTATTGAAAACCAAAATTCAAATTTCATTTTTAATGCTGAAATTTTATGCATTGTTATAAAAAAGCCATAATACTGTTTCTTTGTAATAAAAGATTAACTTCATATAATTTAGATAACATTGCAGCAAGAAATGCCAATCTCATAAGCCATGAATTATTTGTTAAACACTCATTAAATTCTTGTTCTGAATTCATTGAGTTTGAAGAATTTTAATACTTCAATACAAAGCTCAACTTTCAAATGCTAAAGACCACCTCTTTTAATCTTTTGCATAAAATCTTAATTTATCCTAAGTGCACAAGAACTAACGAAGCTAGCCATTTATACAGTTTCATCAATTTGATAAACATGCAATTTCAGTATATTTTTTACCTTTTTAAATTTGATATTATCATTATTCAAGCTGACAGAATCGTTAGCATGTTGGCAAAAATGCTTAGCAGTTATTTCTTCCAGCTCTTGACATTCTAAGTTCAAATACTATTCAGGTCGATTTTGCCTTTTATTCTTTCAGGGTTAATAAGGTAAGTTCCAATCAAACATTGGGGGTTGATGTAATCGATTAGCCTCCCCACCCCTAAAATTTTAGGCCATTTGCCAAGAATAGCCTATAATAGAAAGAATAATTTTCAAGGTGGTGAGCTGGCTGAATCATTAGTGAGTTGGACAAAATGCTTAGTGGTACCTTTTCCAGCTCTTTACATTCTGAGTTCAAATTTCACAGAGATCAAATTTGCCTTTCATCCTTTTGAACACTAGGGCTGATATAATGGACTTACCTACTTCTCCCACCCACCAAAAAATATGAAACCATAATTATTATGATTAATAAGGTGGTGAGCTGGCAGAACTGTTAGCATGCTGGACAAAATGCTTAGCAGCATTTCGTCCATCTTTACATTCTGAGTTCAAATGCCCACAAAATCAACTTTGCCTTTCATCCTTTCAGGGTCAATAAATTAAGCACCAGAGAAACACTGGGGTCAATGTAATTGACTATTCCCCTTCCCCAAAATTTCAGGCCTTGTGCCTCTAGTAGAAAGGATTATTATTATTATTCACAACAAAGATTAATGGTTTTTCTAATTTGTGGTGCTTCAGGAGTCCAGTTTATAAATTGGTTGGCATTAGAAAGGGCATTCAGCCAAATCATGCAAAAATATAGTCCTGGGTATACTATGACTAAATAAAATGATGGGATGGTCATGGCTGAGTTGCTTTTGATCAGAACTTCACTTGATGAGCGCAACGATACAAACAATGTAAGCACTTGAATTTTGGAACTTTCTATTCTCCGTAGAATTGATTCAAAATAACATATGCATGCATGCATGATTTATTTTTTGTTTTACCTCATTTTAAATATTAAATACATGGAAATTTAACATGCTTTGTGATATAACAGAGCAAAAGAGATTTAATGATAATAGATAATGCTTGCATCTTTGTCATGCGGTCATGTAGAAAAAAAAAAAAGTATACAAATAGAAACATGCAAAAAAAATGAGGTTAATAGTCCGGAAAAACCGAACTGCTCCTGCAATAACTCCTCTTAAAAATATAGTCATGATTCACTTTGGTGATTGCAGCAGTTATTTGCTTTCTCTCCAAAAAAAAATAGATCAAAGCTATTTGGCAGTGTTGTAACTCATTAAAGATTTTTCAAGAGATAGGATGGGTTCTGCTTTTTTATGCCAAATCAACAGGAACATTTATTTAAAAGAAACAACAAACAAAAAAAAAAAAGATGTATTAGTGAAAACTACTATTGTATGTAACATCATTATCTATGAACAAACGAAGCAACCTCTATACAATCACTTGACCTGCAAAAAATATCAGCCAAATCTTTTAATTATACACCTTATCATCATGAAGAGCATAAAGGTCCATGACCTAGTTATTAGGGTTTTGCATTCACCAAAGTCCTAGTAAGAAGGAAAACAGACAAATCACAAATCCCTTCTGAGAAATGGCCCTGCTCAGTATGTAAGGAGGGTGTTGGCAGAAACTCCAAACATTGTACCCAGTACAAGCTTTGGACACATAAAAGGTGCAGCAGTATCAAAGGAAGGTTAATGAAGAATATAATCTTTGTGTGAGGTAAATGTGCATGTACAATGAGCACTAAAAATATGCAGACAACAGGCTCCCTCAAATGGTCGGATGGATCATTAGAAATAGTAGATAGCTTCTGTTACCTGGGAGACCAAGTTAGCAGTGGGGGAGGGAGTTCTGAAGGTGTAGTTGCTCGGCTAAGAACGGGCTGGGTGAAGTTCAGAAAGTTTCTATGTATTCCGACACCTTTTTGTCTAAAGTGAGAATTTATCTCCACAGTACAACTGCAGCGCAAAGCGTTTAGAGGTTCAAATATGTCCTAAACATATTCCATCTAAAATTAATTTATTTTCCACCACTGCTTTGCACACCTACCCATGTATACATATACAGACATATGTTTGTATACCAAGTTATAATAAAACAATTTTTACATCAAGCTGGAGGAGTACTCAATACTTTTTATAGAGTAGATTTAATATTATTTAACAGGAATAGTATTGGCAGTGACTTCAAAGTTTCAGCCGGCTTAGGCTACATCAGACAGTCTGATGAAGGTTAAGCAGAGTGAAACTTCGAACTCAATGTCAACACTATTATTGTTAAGGAATATCCCAACCACATAGTTCCAAGTTCAGCCCCAGTATGGTAGGTACCTTAAGCAAGCGTCTTCTATTATAGCCTTGAGACAAACAAAGCCTTGCAAGTGGATTTTGGTAGATGGAAACTGAAAGAATCCCATAACATATATGTGTGTATATGTGTGCATGTGTGTCCATGTTTGTCACCCACCACTGCTTGACAACCTGTGTTGGTGTGTTTACATACCAATAACCTAGTGGTTCAAGAAAAGAGACCGATAGAATAAATACTAGGCTTTAAGAAAAAAAATAGCTCTGGGGCAATTCATTCAACTAAAAATTCTTCAAGGCAGTGCCCCAGCATGAACACAGTCTAATGACTGAAACAAGTAAAAGATAAAAAGAGTGTGTGTGTGTGTGTGTGTGTGTGTGTGTGTGTGTGTGTGTGTAAGGAAAATGTCATCATCAAAAGATGAAAGAATCTTCATTGTCCTAAAATTGGCATGAATCAACAGTAATCCTGTTCATATCTAGTTCAATTGCTTGGAGTGAAATGGAGTGGTGTGGTCTGAGCAGCTGGTAGTGCAAATGGCAGGGTAGCAAGCCAGCAATTCTGGAATCTTTAAGCTGTGGCAGTAAACAGGAAGGGGTGAGAATGGGTTAGGAAAGGAAGTTAATGAATACAATTGGGAAGTGGGTGACAGTTGTGGTGAGGACATGGGATATGTGAAGGGGGTTTAGAGAGAGATAACATGTGCATTAACCCTTTAGCATTCAGATTTACTCTGCCAAATGTAATGCTTATTTATTCACATTGTTTTAAATCAATCATGCATGACCTGATAGCTTCAAGATTTTGAAGAAGGTAATTTCTTTCTTTTACTTGTTTCAGTCATTTGACTGTGGCCATGCTGGAGCACCTATTCTTTGTAAGCCTAGTACTTATTGTATCCGACTGTTTTTGCCGAACCGCTAAGTTACGGGGACATAAACACACCAGCATCGGTAGTAAAGCGATGATGGGGGAACAAACACAGACACACATACATATACATATATACGACGGGCTTCTTTCAGTTTCCGTCTACCAAATCCACTCACAAGGCTTTGGTCGGCCCGAGGCTATAGTAGAAGACACTTGCCCAAGGTGCCATGCAGTGGGACTGAACCCGGAACCATGTGGTTGGTAAGCAAGCTACTTACCACACAGACACTTTTTTAGAATGACATTGTAGGGTAGGTGTGAAAAGCTAGACTTGACTGGTCTGAACATAAAACAGAACATTTGAGATGCATATGGCTGATTGAAATGCTAAAAGGTTAAGAGGCTCAACTGACCTTGGTTGTTAACCAATTTCAGTCTATCAAATTCCATTCACAGAGTATTGGTCAACTATATAATAGGTGTGGAGGTGCATGGTTTAGTGGTTAGGTTGCTGAACTCATGATTGTAAGATTGCGGTTTCAATTCCTGAATTGAGCAATGCACCATGTTCTTGAACAAAACCCTTCATTTCACATTGCTCCAGTCTACCCAGTTGGCATCCTGTCCAGGGACGAATATATACACCAGAGAAACTGCGAAACTGGCCCTAACCTCCTTATGGAGTAATGTGGACTGACTGCATAGTAGAAGGTAGGTTTGTACGATGATCTATAATATGAGTCAATTTTAGAACTATATGATGGCTAAGTGAACTTGTTACCAAACAGCCACATATTTGATGAAATGAGTTTCAACCACAAGCATCCTGTATAATCTTAACAGAACAATAACCTACTCAAATGTATCTTATCTTTCACTTGTTTCAACCACCGAACTGTGGCCATGCTAGGGTACCACCTTGAAGAGCGTGATCAAACAACTGAACCTCAGTACTTATTCTAGCAGCCTTTTTCGCCGACCTACTAAGTTACAGGATGCAAACAAAGCAACACCAGTTGTCAAGCAGTAGTGGATTACAAACAACAGAAAGACGCATCTAGATATATATGATGGCTCTCTTTCAGGTTTTACCTATCAAATCCACACACAAGACTGCTTTGGTTGGGGCTACAGCAGAAGACACTTGTTAAAAGTGCTACACAGTGAGACTGAACCCAAGTCCACATGGTTGGGAAACAAACTTCTTAACCACACAGCCACGTTTGTGCACTTATTGAGCACACTGTAACGTTTAACTGGTTGTTTTGTTTTGTTGTGTTGCTCCTTTAGTTTAGTTCAGTCTCTGTAGACTAACCAACCATAGCTATGGACAGATGCCATGAATATTTTACCTGACATTTTACCTGTGAGCCATAATAATCCTTTAGCTGTATTCTAAGCAGAGTGATTATAATGATTTGTCGACTGGATTTTCAAATCTTGTCAGTAGACCTAATGTCACTTAGATATCACAACATGGCAGACAACAGGATGAAAATATTTGAAACAATTGTAATTGAAAAACAGCAGAAAGAAAAAAAAAAAAAATTTACATTTCTTATTTTTTATCTCTTTTTAATTTTTATCCTTATCATTATGTAATTTTCATTTTCAGTTGAAAAGCAAAATAACGTGATTTAAATAACATGTAATTTGCTATTAGCTGTGAATAAAATTCTCTTGTATGTGTTTTTATCGGAATAACTAGTACACATCAACATACAGCTGGTTATTTCGAAGAGCATTGCTGACAACCAATCAACAATAATCTGTTCTGATAACAAGCAAACACATACACCTTTATAATATTTCATAAGATTAATACAGACAGTGCTTTTTGAAGTGAACTAACTAGGCTTCTAGTTGTTGGTTCAATAGGTACTTGATCTAACACTGAAATAACACTAATGTAGCAAATATAAACAAATATAAAATACTTTATAAGTCTTTAGAAACTTTGAGAGAATATGAAATTATTTGATATCAATAATTGAACTTGAAGCAAATAAAACCTTCAACTTTTTCTATCCAAAAGGGTTTTTAACTTAATTTTTACAAAGGTGTAGGCATGGCTGTGTGCTAAGAAGCTTGCCACATAAGATACATATATATACACACACACACGGAGGTTTCTTTTAGTTTCCATCATACCAGATCCAATGACACTTGTGCCAGGTACTACGTAAGTGTTCTGAAACTGATACCATGCAGTTGTAAAACAAACTTAACCCCATAGCTACACCTGTGCCTAGGCACAAAGTAGGACTGTATAATTTTTAATGTATATTTTGAGTGTGTTTTTTTCTTTTTTTTTTTTTCAATTTTGTTCTGCAAGGTAGAGCAATACCCATTGCCTTCTCAGGCCCAAGATCAGTGACGTTGACATAGTTGATGCTTTTTGTTCTTTGTATTTTTTTTCAATAACTGAAAGTTGATAGCTACAGGAAAACCATGGACAAAGAAAGAATATGAAACAACCAGCAATCTAAGAACATAGTGGTTGGTAAAGGGGTGGAAAGGTATTATGTGAGTCATGTGAGGCTGGTTGACAATAGAATAAGACCAGCCAATGCTGAAGAGAAGGGGGCTATTATAGAAGTTAGAAGTAGAAAAGATAGAGTGAGGAAATGGTATGTCAGTAAGTAAGTATGAAGGCCACCCATTCATGAAACTGCAGTGTATGTCAAGATAGCAATTCTTCAATGTCCTTCCCTTGATCAACATATCTTCTACCAAATCACCAAAAATTCAGTTCTACACACAGTATCATCAACTGTGCTACAGACAAACATTCCCATCCAATCTGTTGTCCTTCCATTCATATCACACCAGTCTGCAATTTCTTTAATAATGTAATTAAATATGAACACATCTACAGGCAATATGACAATACCAAAGTAATTTTCCCAAGCACTTGCTATTCAGTATTTCCTTATCAGTATAAAAAACAAAAAAAAAAAGCAAAGCTCTAACTATATCATCATCTCACAAAAATAAAAATCTTTCTAAACCCTCAAACCATCTCTCACATGTGTGTGTATATATATATATATATATATATATATATACATACATACATACACGTGTGTGTGTGTGTGTGTGTGTGTGTGTGTGTGCATATGTTTGGATGTATATATGTGATTGTGTATACTTGTGTGTGTGTGTGTGTGTGTAAATGTATATATATATAAACCGAGACACTTGCTCTCAATCATAAAAATCTCTTGGAGACCTGCTTCACAACAGTGAGTTACTAAGATGAACAGGATTGTCTACTATGAATATCTCATCAGATAAAATCTATACCAAATGGAACAGTTTCATGAACATCATCCAAAAGACTGCCTGACCAGATCTTTTACTCACAACGACCTCCAAGGCAAATAAAATGTGTTCAAACTCACCTGGGCAATACTTATAACTTAAGGGAAATCTGGAGAAACAAAATACAAACTTAATGTTATGAGCAACCATAGCCCACCAAAGAAATGCATTTTGGCTTTTTGATTTCTTTTTTTTTTTTTTTTTACCTGTTGGATCTGGAGGAAGGAAGAGAACTTGTGACCTTTGCAGGTTGTCTTAGAGCAGTGAGATTGATGCCATTGATATTGTTCTATAAGTGAACACCTATAAGGAAACACATGAGCAAAGAAGGTATTCTTGAGGGTCAATGTTTTGGGAAGGAATAACTTGCTGAGCCCAAGTCTGCTCAGATTAACCCTTCAACATTTAAACCAGTCGTACCTGGTCCAAATATTCAAACCAGTCAAATCTGGCCTTCCACACCTATTCTACAGTGTCATTCTAAAAAGAAACAATCACATCATTGAAATCTCAAAGCTACCAGATAATGCATGGTTAATCCAAAACAACGAGAACAAATCGGCATTACATTTGACAGAATAATCCAATTACTGAAGGGTTAAGCTGTCATCACAATTCCAATCTCGTTTTCCAACACAGCATATACAGAACTACATTATCCAATGCAGCTTTCATTTAAGATGATCAGTTGTGATTTGAAGGAGATTTAGTTGCTATTTCTTGTAGGTCAAGCATTCTTCTTTACACATCGTAGAAATAAAAGATAGGACACAATGAACAATGTAGTTCTAGGTATACAAAAAGACAAAGTGACCAAGGCTGGAATAGAATACCTTTGATATGAAGTTAGTTGAGCAGAATTGACTAAGCAGAAGAGGGAGAAGAACAACAGTAACAAAAACCAGTTAATCTTCTCTTTTATTAATGTTGCCTACCTTTAACCAAAGCAGGGTATTTTAGAATATACATACCTAAACCTAGATTCTAAAAAAGCTTCGTTGCTCCCTCTTTTCCCAGTTACCTCTAACTCTTTTCTTACTATTTTGTCTCTAATTTTTTTTCCCCGGCAACAGTATCTAAAATTAGTATTAAAGAGAAAAGAAGATGGCAGGTTTTACATCAGAAGCAGTTCATTGCAATCCTATTTGTTCTGTGTAGCTCCTGTGATTAGACTCTTATGTAAGTACATTCACCTATGTCTCCATTCATTATTTAATAACCACTCGCATTTTCTCTGCATACCTATACCTCTGTCATTGTTATATGGAATCTAACTTCTATTCAGTGTGGTGGAAGGAGGTATATTTTACCATTCATAATCATTCCATAATATTTCAATAATATATTTTATTGATTAATTTCATATATATTAATTTCTTTGAAGTAAAAATATATTCTAAATGTGTTTTGAACTAATAATCATTACTAACATAGGTACAAGACCAATACAAATAAGTGTTAACACTGTTTTATCTGAGAGATAAACTAAGGGAGTCTCCATGTGGTTGCTCAACTTGCTAAAAATAGCGACCAAAACTCCTTCCAAATATACCCTACCATACTGTCTTAAAAAACAAAGGGCATTGTATAGCCTTAGATACAGTGGCCATGGCCAGAATTCCTTTGATCGTAAATCTTGATCAGGGCTAAACAACCAAGATCTCGGTATTTATCCTATGATTCTATACTCCTACCACAACATTGCAACATTCTGGGAAGCATGTATTTTAGGACAAAGTTATTTCATCAAGAGTATAATATAATACGAAAGACTAATAAAAGTGTTATTTTAACTCTTGATACTAACGTGCCTGACATCGCCTCTGGTTCCAGGATACAAACTACCTTTTCTAAAGTGATCTAAATTAACATGGTATTATGATGGAAGGCTTATGTTCCAAACACCAGATTAATAATGATGAAGCTAATATATTAAATTCTTCATCATTTTCAAAATTAATTGAAACAGAGTGTATTTAGCAGAAGTCTGCTGACAAAATAGGTTAAACATTTGTCATGTTAATCGTAATCATAGCAAATAGTCTGATGCAAAATGTACAGGATTTTAAAGTTTCATATTTAAAATAAATCCTATAAACACCTTACGTAAGAGCATTTCTCTTAAATTATGTTCCAAGCAACAGTTTTAATATGAAAATTATTCTACTAAATTCTTCCAAGGTCTTGATTATTTCCAAAATTAATTGAAAGACATAAGCAGTATATTTCAAGAGAAATGTTGCATAAAGAGATAAATACTACACAACAAACACTCACAAAACAATATTTCTTCAACAATGCTTCAACTTTTTTCATTACTACATACACACAAATTATTAATGTATGTTTAAGTTGCTGCACAAAAATATAAAATTGCTCAGCACAAGTTTGTTAGAAGTATGCAGTCTTATCTACGTTAATTTATGCAAGATAACAAGAGTATGCGATCCATAAATTAACATATATGGAGAGAGAGAGAGAGAGAGAGAGAGAGAGAGAGAGAGAGAGAGAGAGAGATGGGGGAGGTAGACTTAGGGCAATACACACACTGTTTAGATATATTAATGAAAAAAAAAGGAAAAGGAAAAACAAAGAATTAAAGAAAATTGGCAAATCTTTCATAATCCAAATTTTTTTTCCCCAAAAAATAAATTTCCAAATCGAACAAAACCCCCTGAAAATTCCCTTCAATTTACAAGAAGAATAAGAGTTTTTGCAACAAACACAAATGTCTAAAGGCTGAAAACTAAATGCATTCAATGAATGGCAGATTGATTACCTTAAAAATCAATAGTTAGCTGTGTCATGTTACAATGGAATTGTCAGTCAAAGAAAAAGAATGGTATTCTTCTGAGTCGGTGGCAACACAGCACACTGCCTCACTGTAGAAGACTAAATTCTCAAGGGTTACTGAAATAGTTATGCATATTTTACATAATTACAGATATTGTTTTCTATCAATTTGGGGGAGAGATTCATTTCTTTATAATTTGTTTCTTTGTTTTATTATTGTTTTGTGTTTCTTCCCCCACCCCCTGATTTTAATGAATCCAATACCAAGCTTTAAACTTTATTATTTCTATATTATTTCTATACTTGTAGGATCTCAAATCTTCTTGGATTATTTTTGCATAAAAGCTTATAGAAATCAAACAGGTAATAATTACTTTCTACATGACGACACAACAGAAATCCTCTTCTAACTGAATAAATAAACACAATCAAATAATTCCCACCCACTCATTATCCTCGTCATCACCAAAACATAGTAAACAATATAAATCTCTCAAACACACCATCTAATTAATGTACTCACCCATCTCCCTCTTTTTCTCTTTTTATCATTATACTTCTTCTAACATTACAAACTTACAATAACATGCATCTTTCCCTGTTGAAAAGAACTTGATGCACTGACAAATCCCCAAAGTTTCCTGGATTTTTTTCTTCTTTTATTTCCCTGCTTGCATCTTACCATTTCAACTAGTTTCTACCAAAAAAAAAGCATCTCCTATTCTTCAAAAAGGATGCACGCATGGCTGTGTGGTTTAAGAAATTCACTTCACCACTTTATGATTTCAGGTTCAAGTCCACAGCACAGCATATTGGGCAAGTGTTTTTTTTACCAAAGCTTTATGAGTGAAATTTGATTGATGGAAAATTTGTGAGAGCTGGTCAGAGTGACTGTTCTTGAGTGACCAACAAATTATAATTTCATAACTCAGCTTCTGATAAAATATAATGTTATTAATAATATCTTTTACTTGTTTCAGTCATTGGAAGGCTTAGTCTAACAAATTGATCCCAGTAGTTGTTTTTTTTTTTTTTTTAAATTTTAAGCCTGATACTTATTCTATCAATCACTTTTGCCACAACACTAGTTACAAGGATGTAAACAAGCCAACACAGGTTATCAAAAGGTGGTAGGGTACAAACACATGTGTTTGTGTGCATATATATCCACACACACACACATATATATAACACAAACAGAACCTGAAAGATTGCTTTAAGATACATGATGTATTTTATAAATATGCCTGTTCAAGTATCAAAAAAGCACGAAATTATTAGTAGCTCTTTTGGTTCTGTATTTAATTTGAGATATATAACACACACACACAAGCTTCTTTCAGTTTTCATCTACAAAATCCACTCCCAAAGCTTTGGTTGGCCCAGGGCTATGTAAAAGACCCTTGTCCAGAGTGTCATGCAATGAGACTGAACCAAAAACCACATGATTGGGAAGCCTGTATATTGTAAATTATGAGCAGTATTGTAGAGTTCAATAAATTCATTTTGTCTCATTAATTATCCTCGGTTCCAAAAGTTTGAGTTTGGGAATGCTGCATTACAAATATTATCATACAATCACAAGAGTATATCTTGCAAAATTCTCTTGTGGAATTTCAGTTTCAAATGAAATTGATGAGCTACTTGTATGTCCAAATGGATTTTCATTTAGTTGACTTCCATAAATATGCTAGTACTACCCATTCTAAAATATCTTAATAATACTCTTTCTTGAATATTTACATGAATAATTGTACTCTAAGTCAAATATTTGTTAATAGTCTGTTCATCCAGGCAGGGTGACTGCTCAGACCAAAGTAACTCTCCCACATCAGAATTCCCAATTGAGTGATGAGATGTGAATGTCTAGCCTAAATTTTAGTCATATTGGTCTTTTGCTCACTGAAATACCTCAACTGCACACACCACAAAAACAGACGAGAGAAGTAATTCACTAACTAAACTGGTTGATCTTGACTATTGACAGTTTTGTCTGTTGATCTGCTCAGCATCTAGCGATGGTCACCATTGCCTCAGTAAGTTCATCTGTTGAAATAGTTCACATCCACCATGTTGCATCCCATGATTTCAATGTACCCTGGTTGAAATTTAATCCATAGCTGGGACCCTGATAGGTGCTACTACTCCGGGTCAGAGTAGACCTGAGAGCAAGAGTGGCTAAGAGATGGTTCCAAACTCCTCAAAACCCTAGAACTCCCACTACCAGACGCAGTTTAAAGTCATAGTATTCTATGTTTATATGTTAGTAGTACTCTTTCCATATGAACACAAACTATACTTGTAAAATAAAAAAATTAAAAAAATGCTCATGACTGGAACGATCAAAGCTGACCTTTGGCCAAACAACAATTAGTAAAATACATTGGCTATTGTAGTATTAAATATTGTAGTATTAAGTATATTATCGTTCATTTTAAAAATTGCAGAAGAAAAACATGAAATAGTATACTAACTGAAAAGCTATGTTTTATCAATGGTCTGCTCAGTGGAGTTTCCAAATAAATGCACACGTATGTACACACATACCACATTGTAACAAAAAAATTTCTTTTCTAAAAATCTGCTTTTCATGAAGCAAAATCATTATCTCCTGTGTTAAAAACACAATTCAGAAACCACCACAGCGGTTCGACAAAAAACACCTAAAGGCTTTTAACAAAAATAAGACCGGGGTGGGGGGTCGATCTGTTCGTGTGAATCCCTTCAATGCGGTGTGCCCCAGCATGGCCGCAGTCAAATGATTGAAACAAGTAAAAGATATTTGATGATATATAAGACGCACATCTTATCCCCCCCCCCCAAAAAAAAAGGTTAAGAAAAGAAAACAAAAAGAAACACTTGGTTCTGTACGAGAAGATGCTTTAAATATTACATGCTTTAATGCACTAAAAAATCTTTTTCCTGAATATGTGCTACTGAAATTTGGGATGCATCTAAAATGCCATCGTTTTTCAAAAATAGCGATTTTTGGACAAATACCTACACAAACGTGCCCCTACCCACCTACTTTGTTTTCTCGTAACTTTCAGAAAAATTGATATTTTTCGATGAAATTTTGCACAAACACTTTTCAAATGGTATAGATTCAGATTATATCGGAATCTGTTGTGAAAAAAAAAAATTTTTTTCAGAGTGGGTGGAGAGGAATTTCGGATAATTCACACATCCCGCTTTTGTTTCCTTATAACTTTCAGGAAAATGGGTACTTTTTAAATGAAAGTTTCTACAAATACCTTTCAAATGGTGTACATTACGACTTTACGGGAATTTATTTCGAAAAAAAATAAAATAAACAGATGTGTTGGGCGCATACACATACACACTGACATTCGTCACATAATTTTGAATTCTGATATAATCGGAATCGACACCAGCTAAAAGTTTTTTTTTTCTTTTCTTTTCTTGTATTTGTACAAAATTTCAATAAAAATATCCATTTTTCTGAAAGTTGTGAAGAAACAGGATCGGGAGAGAGGCACACTTCTGTGGGTATACCTTAAATATTCTATTTAATAACTTGTAATTGAAAAGTGCGCGATAGCTTAAGGCTCCCAAAGGAAACTGGCGTAACTACAAAAGCCTGTGCCCCACCAACCGACTTGGTTTCATTATAACTTTATTGAAAATGTCTATTTTTTAATAAAATTTTCCAGAGATACGTTTTCGAGGGTGTAGATTACGAACATCCTGATAAAATTTGGAGGGATTTTTTTTTTCTTGGGAAACAAAGTCGATGGACACACTCGTGTACAGAAGTGTTTCCTCTTCGACTTTGTTTCCTCATATCTTTCTTTAAAATGCATAGTTTTTAAATACATTTTCCCGAGATACATTTTCCAGGATGTACAGTACAATTACTCGGATAAAATCTGAGAAAAAAATGGAAAATTTCATTAATAATAATAAGCATTTACCAAAGTTCAATAGACAGACTGGGGAGAATGATTTTTTTCCGGAAAAAATTTTCTATTTTACTTTTAATACAAAACCATCTAAAATGTCTCAGGAAAATTTCATTAAAAAATATATGGTAATTTTTCAGATTAACACTAGCATGATCTTCACTAGGGTATTAGGGTTAGAGTTTTAGGGTCAAGGTTAGGGTTTTAGGGTTAGGGTTAGGGACGGAATTCTCTAACCCAAACCTTAAAACCGTAATCCTAACCCTAAACCCTAGTGAAGATCGTGCGGATGTTAATCTGAAAAATTACCAAATATATATTTGTAAGAAAGTTACGGGTAAAACTCCTGAGAGGAGACACTTCTATAGGTGTGCCACAAAAATCGATATTACGTAAACTCCTACATAATTGTAATCTATATTATCTGAAAGATATTTGTAGAAAATTTCATTGAAAAATATCCATTTTTCTGAAAATTATGAGGCAACAAAATTGGGGGAACCTTGTGCTTCTATGCAGCCACTAAATCTGTGAGAAACAGCAGCCAAAACACTCAGATTACAGATCACCCTCTTAAAGAAAATAAGGGATATTAGATTATATAGTTCTCGATATAATTCCATGTATCAAAGAAAGAACAAAAGAAATGGTCACTTCATAATCAAGGTTGATCTAGGATTAAATAATGTTTAATTACATTAGGTTTAATTCAAAATCAGAGGAAAATGGTTTTCTGCTTTCTATTAAAATACATTTTAGCCTCTTTTTTTTCTTTCTTTTGGACATCGATCTCTTCATGGAATGCTTGATCCCTCATCAAACCCAAGGATGTACAATCAAAAATAAAATATTGATAATAATTCTAAAAATAATAAAACTGCAAGGCGCAGGAGTAGCTGTGTGGTAAGTAGCTTGCTTACCAACCACATGGTTCCGGGGTCAGTCCCAATGCGTGGCACTTTGGGCAAAGTATCTTCTACTATAGCCTCGGGCCAACCAAAGCCTTGTGAGTGGATTTGGTAGACGGAAACTGAAAGAAGCCCGTCGTATATATGTATATATATATATATATGTGTGTGTGTGTTTGTCCCCCTAGCATTGCTTGACAACCGATGCTGGTGTGTTTACGTCCCCGAAACTTAGCCGTTCGGCAAAAAGAGACCGATAGAATAAGTACTAGGCTTACAAAGAATAAGTCCTGGGGTCGAATTTCTCGACTACAAAGGTGGTGATCCAGCATGGCCGCAGTCAAATGACTGAAACAAGTAAAAGAGTAAAGAGTAAAAAAGAAAACAAAAACTACAAATAATACAAGCAATATTAAACTCATAATGAGAGGGATTATGTTTGATGTGTACTTTCAAAGGCATTGATGTTCGTTGGAGTGGGAGATTTTCAGCTTCAGCCATGTACCAAGTCGGGAAATGTAAGTAAAAATAGCGGAACCGTGGTACTGAGCTTCAGGGGCGCATTTTGATATCATTATTTAAAAGAACGGAAATAGTCACTGACAGATTTACGTCTAAATAATGATTTAGCTTCGAGATAACACACTTTTCAATGAAATTCATCCTGTGAAATTCAATGTCTGCATTCTCTGTTTTCAAATTAATTCGATGTTACAACCCAGTCAATTACAAGCACTTTCTCCATGTCTTTGAAACGTACTTTAAAGTCTTCCGTTAATTTTTCGCAACAATCTCTGATATTTTTATTAATTTCTTTTAAGCTAAAAACTAAAAGAGGACACTGTTTAACCCCAGTCAATAACACATATTTTCTCCGGGTTTTCGAAATGTATTTTAAAGCCTTCCGTTTTTAGAGTCCTTTTTCTATGTAAGATCTCCATGTCACGATCTGTTTCCAGTTTCTGTTTTGATTGAAAAATACGTAAAACCTCTATTATGACAAAGTAGAGACGTTTAAAACAAGTTTAAAGACTTGGATAGGAGGCGCAATGGCCCAGTGGTTAGGGCAGCGGACTCGTGGTCATAGGATCGCGCGGTTTCGATTCCCAGACCGGGCGTTGTGAGTGTTTATTGAGCGAAAACACCTAAAGCTCCACGATGAATGTCGACTTAACCTTTCATACTTTCAGAGTCAAAATAAGTACCAGTTGAGCACTAGGGTTGATGACATCGACTAGATGCCCCACCCTCCAAAGTTTAGGGCCTTGTACCTATAGCTGAAAGAAATTTACGGTTTAAATGCACAGCTACCAGTTTACGAACACCTCTTGGAGGGTTGTTACTACACTATACAGTATCGACCTGGTGGACAAGTTTAGAAACTAACGCGGCTGGGAGACTCAACCTTACATTGACACTCCTTAATTTTTGCTACACAAACATGTTTTAAGAGGTTACAAAAATGAATAAGATTAACTTGTTCATGAAATATATAAAAAAAAACTAGAGCGTATAGAGTTGAAATTTCTCCATTCATCCAGGTATTAAATGTTTCACTGTCTAATGATATACAATAAATAATTGTAACTGTTTTAGGAAATAATATAAAATAAAGAATAAAAAACTAATTATATACAAATCAGAAATGTCTATCAGCGAATTTATTTTATGTATTTTTATTTAGGTAATCTTTCGGTTTGTGACCACAAATTCAAAGTGGAAAATTATTTTAAGCAATCGGTATTGATATTTTGAAGGAGAAAAAAAATGAAACTGGAATAAAAAAAATTTTCGCTATCGTAATCTCAATATTTTTACGCCAAGAATCACACATACACTCACAGAAATAGACCCAAATATACTGAGTGGGGGGTATAACAGTTGAGGTAATGGCTGTGGTTGAAAACAGGAATCTTTTCTCTTATGTTTTATTTGTTTCAGTCTCATTTGACTGCGGCCATGCTGGGGTACTGCCTTGAAGTACTAGTTGCGTACTAGAGTCGATCTAATCGGTCGGCCCCCTCCCCAAAAATTTCGGGCCTTGTGCCTAGAGTAGAACGGATTATCAGATAGCTTTGAGATTTCAATGATCTGATTATTTTTAGAATGACATTGTAAAGTAGGTGCGAGAGGCCAGATCTGGGCGGTTGAAATGCTAAAAGGTTAAGTATCAATGCATATATATTGAAACTGTAAGGTTCCATCACCAGTCCCATAAGGAGGGACCTTCTAACCTAATCATTCGACATGCTAGAATAAGTAGCCAAATTCCCTCAAACCACACCCTGCCATCTTGAGCAAACAACACCATTTTGATAACAACATTAGCTGCATTGTCGAAAATAAGATGAAATGATCGCAGATTGAACGTTTTCATCATCCGTTTTTGTTTTACCCGATCAGGCTCGAACTAAACCACGACATTCCTGCAACTGACTCGAACTAAGCCACAACATTCCTGCATCTTCGATTAAATTGATTGACTGTTATTAGTTCTAATAAGGACTGATTGACTCACAAATCGATTCCATTTAATTAATATCATTATTGTTTAAACCCCACTCTCCCCAGATCAACTTTGATCAAAGGCGTTCCAGCTGTGACCATTCTCATTTATTTCAGAGAATGCTGGTGTTTAATTCAGTCAGTACTGATTGAACAGATCTGTGATCAAAGGCGGTCCAGCTGTGACCATCTTGTCTTATTTATATATATATATATATATATATATATATATATATATATATATTATCAAACAACGTGTCTACTTTTTTTCATTCATTGGACTGTGACGGGGCACCGCCTTGAAGGGGTCTAGTCGGACAAATAGACTCAAGTTCTTATCTTTATTTTTAAGCCTGGTACATATTCTATCGGTCTCTTATGCCGAACTGCTAAGTTACGGGGAGCATAAACAAAGACCGGTTCTAAAGGTATGTCATCCAAAAGCTCTTATTTTTAAGACGGTAAGATGAGATTTGATGGAGATTTGGCTACTATTTCTAGCAAGTTGAACAATCACACTCCCTTGCCGATGTGCTGTTGTTGGTACAGATGTTTAACCCTAGGTCAGCAAGACTTAGAAACAAAAGCATTTCACTTGTGACTATTCCGTACTTTATTCAGATGGTGTGTAATTTACATCGGGCTATATTTCTTCTTTTTATTATTTTTTACACAATGCGATAAGATAAGAAGATTTGACTACTATTTCAAGCAGTTCGAAAGGTCATGAAGAGGCTCGTTCTTGTAACTTAGTCGCACTTTTTTTTTCCATATATAAGTAAAATCTGGGATTACATTATTTGCACATTGCTTCCTTTTTTTTTAAGCCGGTAAGATGTGATTTAAGGGAGATTTAGCTGCTGTTTCTAGCAGTCCGTAAATGCTCCCTCGTTAACGCGAACAAGGTTGAAGATAGCTAAGGGTACAAATTAATGTCTTTTAAAAACAACACACGTTCCAATCAGCAAGCCTGCCCATTCCATTTTAAGACGGTACGGAAAGAATAAAAGTGCAGAGAAGTTTAAAATATTAAAAAAAAACCCTCCACGTATAATGTAGAAGGAACAATTCCAAAAATGCTAACTCCCCCACCCTGTTCTACTAAAAGCCAGGGAGCCACTACATGGACGTTAAAAATGCTCTCAAATCACATACCACCCTAGTGTCAAACATATAAAAGACATTCGATAATATAAGTCCTAAATAACAAACACTATGCCTTCAAAAAAAAAAAAAAAAATCAAGCGTGATAGTCATGACTGGAATAGTTTGTTTCCATCATAGATCATTTGGTCAGGGTTGAAGCAAAATAGTACAGGGTGTTTTTGAATGTAATCGCTCGATTTTTAAAGAAATATAAGCAGCTTCCTTAATACCGCACTCTGTTGTCTCAAAAAAAAAAGAACACTTTTAATAACCTAGTCCTTAGTTAATACTTTGTCTTTAAAAGGAAGGACTAGATGGTCATAAATGGAACGGTTTTGATTATACATCAGCTTGATTAGGGATTGAATTGGGTATCAACTACATTCCCCCTTATGATTTTTTATCTAGAAAAAAGAAGGTGGGTGTACTAGGAATGGCATGTTATAACAGGAAAAAACCCCAAAACATCCTTATTTCTCACCGATTGAGACAATTATTAACAATCTGTCTTTTATTGAACAATGAATATAGATTTTCTTGGGAATAATTACTTTGCCGATAAATTAGATATATTCCTAACAATATATTTACAGTGGAATGAAATTTGTTTAATAAATCAAACATTTACAAACATTTCTTTTTAAAGATTACATAAACATTTTTTAAACATTATCGTCTAGTGTCTTAGATCTTTTTAACAATTCCTTTTAAGCGAAAAACTAAAAGGAAACTGTTTAACCCTAAGTCAGCCCTGATCGAAAAAGACTTATGATCAAAGGTGCTTCAATCGTGGCCATCCCATCTATCAACATACGATATATCTAGGACAACGTTATCCAATGTGTCTCTCCTTTTTTAATAAGGTAGTAGGGTGTCATTTGGGGGTAATTTGGTCGTTAGAACTAGCAGGTCAAGTTATCTTTTCAAGGAAGGCTCTCTAGTTTGCTAGTCTTGTATGTGGTGGGTCGCTCGACTTGCTAGAAATAGAAACAAAATTCCACTTCCTCGCTCATACATCCTACTTCGTTGAAAACACAAGGGTATAATTTAGTCCTAGATACACTTATGCCTAAAAATAACAAGATGTGCTAGCCATGATTAGAATATTTTCGTCTCCATAGATTTGCTCATTCAAAGCTTACCTGGTGCTAAATAACAAGCGAATCTATGTAAATTGTTCCGTTGCCTTATAAAATGAATCCCATAGTTAAATCATTCCCCACTGTCTCTTAATAAGGGAGGATACACAGAATAACGTAGTTCTAAATACAATATGTCTAACTGAAAAACTGGATGGTCACGATTGGAACGTCAGCGATCTTATATCGATAATTAAAGTACACAAGTCTGTCTATATTTCATAATTTGCCCACGTTTACTATTTTTCTTTTCTAATTTCTAAATCATACAAATAAACTTTAAACATTTGTTCTGTTACCCTAAATATTTTTTCTGTACACACACCCACACACACTCACTAATATGTAGACACACATATCAACATATGCACACACACACACACACATCTATCTATCTATATATATATATATATATATACTTACATACACATATATCTACATACACACACAAACACACACATCTACATATATATCTGCATACACACACATCAACACATATATCTACATATACACACACATCTATACACATATCTACATACACACACATTTACACACATCTGCATATACACACACTTACACATATCTGTATACACCCACTTACACATCTGCATACACACACACACGTATCTAAATATACGAAAACCTACACACACACGTGTATCTATATGTATAAACACACAACCATACGTATACATACACACACATTTAACACTAACCCAACAATACACACACACACACACACATATATATATATATATATATATATATATATATACATATACACATACACACGTACATGCAAGTACCTTGTAGTATCGCTGTTGGTTTTAAAAATAGTGCAATACGGTTAAATTAAAGTAAACGATTTAGTAAGAAACGACTTGTCCCACCTAATAATTGCTAACCCCTTTTACATTGCGTCTTCTCCGCGCCACACAACGCAAGACGAACCGAGCCAATGAGGGAGCTCCTATGTGGTTTCCAGAAATGTCTGAAACAGCAGCCAAATGTCCCTTTTTCAAGTCACACACCAGTCTTACCCTCTGAAACAAGATCGATAATGTGCGCCTATACCGAGGGAAAAAGGCGGGATGGTCATGACTGAAATAGCTTTGATCTGTAGGTCAATACAATCAGGCCAAATCTGGCGCTAAACGAACAGGGAGGGATACATATAATAATTCTAGATACACTACGTCCGAAGTATTAAAACAAAAGCGTGATGGTCACTACTGGAACGCCGTTGATCATACGTCCGACGGATCAGAGCTGATTTGAGATTAAACAAGGAAGAATATATTCAGTATGTCTGAAATTTATTAAAAACATTTTAAAGGCGGGATGGTCGCGGTTGGAATGCATTGATCACAGAACTGTTTGATCAGGCCAGGGAGGATTAAACGAAGCAACGAAGGATAGGATATACTGGGTAACATAGTTCTTGTCATAATATATCTGAAATAATTTTTAAGCGGGATGGTCATAACTGGAATACCTTCGATCATTGATCGGTGTGCACGATCAGTTCCAGATTTGTAACAGCACACAAGGAAGAAAGAATACAATGGACAGTGTCGATGTATGACACTGCAAAATGTTTGAAATAAAAAATTTTAAAGCGGGGTGGTCACGGTTAGAACGCATCTGATCGTTATATATAGGTTTGATCGATCAGGCTAGATTTAGCTGCTACTTACTTAACAAGGAAGAATATACAATTCTTGATATGTCTAAAACCCTTTAAAAGGCCGTATAGTCGCAACTAGAACTCCTTTGATCAGTAATAGGTCTGTTCGATCATGGTCGACCGGGGGCTAAACAACATCAACAACTAAAGACTATATATTTTTTTTAATCTTTGACAACCAAATGCTGTTTGTTACTTATTTGTCAACAACAAGTGCTGTTAGTAGGGCTGGAAAAATAAGTAGGAGGACATGTAAACAGAAAAACAAGGGGAAAATTAATAAGCACTTACCTGTATTATCCAAAAGAAACGATGTCAACAAATGCGGGGCGGTATCTTCCAATCCAACACAAAATTCGTGCATAGCAGTTTCGCCTTTGTCAGACAAGATATCTAAAAATACTTCTGCACGAGTTTTACTATCTCCATGCGAACTTATTTCGTGCTCTTCGCCAGCTGTAAGAACACTTTTATGTACAAGCCTGGGTAGTACTTTTAAAACATCCAAATCGTTAATAATTGTGGACTTGTGTTTTGCAATTAGACGAGAAATATAACCTTTACTCGCCATTTTTGATCGACTGTGGCTTAAGCTAGGGTGGGGTGCCCCGTTGAGGTTACATTCCGATAGACTTGGCCGCAAACAAAACAAACACTGAATATAAAACACGCACGCATACACACTCACACACTCAAAAAGCAGCCACTAAATATAATAGATATTAATATAAACTAAGCAGGCCTAACTAAAGCATAAACATAAAACCGGTTACTTTTCATTTAACAACACTACTAAATTTATATTACAAATACTTTCGTGTACTCTTAACGTCTTACGATCTCCAGCCTAGTCTTCTAAGTCTATATATACCCTACTGATTTCATTTCAGAGATTATAATATATATATACATATAAACTGTACACGAATGATCCTTGCTGTACCTAGTGAGAAAGCTAACAGAATTTTAAAAAATAATAAAAGGCCAGCAAGTCTGAGCAATATATAAATATAAATATGTGTAAATCCCTTCCCTCCTTCTTCAAGCAAGGGAAATTCTCTTACTTCCACATGTGCGCCCGTCTACTGAGAGCACTGACGGAAGAGCAGTAAGCATATCACACAGCCGTCTGTCTGGTACATGTGGCTTTGTTTGTGTCACGTGAATTGTACTTTGCATAATATTCACAAGAAAATCTATTTCACTCAATAAATACAAAAATATATTTGGAAATGTATTTATTTTTTCTAATGAGAATTAAAAATGAAAAATTGAAAATTAAAAGTGAGTTAGAGTGGAAAAACACACACAAAAAAAATTGAAATCAATATTTGCGTAATATTTACAAGTAAACATTATTTTTCGCTTTGTAAATACCAGAAATATATTTTTAAATGTTTATTTCATTTTATATTTTCTTTTACTGAGAAATAACACGAAAAATTAAATTTAGTTAGAATGGTAAAAAAAAAACTTGAAATAATATTTGTAAGTAAATATTATTACTTTTGTTCCCTAAATACCAATATAATATTTTGTAATATTTTAATATATTAATTTTTAATGAAAAAAAAATCTGAAGTGAAATTAAATTGAGTTAGAATGGAAAACAAAAAGAAAATGAAAGAACTTGAAATACTATTTGCGTAATATTCACAAGCAAATTATCACCTTTCATTTCAATAAATACCAGAAATATATAATTATTTTATATATACATATTATATTTTTAATAGAAATTAAAAAATTAAAATTAATTTGAGTTTAAAGTGGGAAAAATAAATTAAAGAAAAGTTACAATGTTTATTGTAGGTGACAGGAAGTTGGTGGATGTGTGACGTCACGCCGGTACGGTATAGCCAATATGGAGGAGCTATTTGGAAGTGATACCGACAGCGAAGCTCGTATGTTGCTTTTTGTCTCTTTATTGCTTTACTTCACGACATTTCGCTGTACCAGCATCGAATTTAATGTTGGCATATTTGAAAAAAATGTGTCGTCTATGATTTTATTTCCTTCGTGTATGCTTGTTATCGTTTTAACCGTCGTAGTTGTATCCATTTTCTCTTTATCTTTTATTTAATTAACAGCGAGGGAACGAACAAGCATTTTTAAAAGCGGTGGCAGGACCTGTTTAGAAATCGCAGCCACCAAATTTTACTCCAAATCATATCAAACCACCCTGATCATTTTAAAAGAACACAAAAATACACACGCATTTGCTAATGTAACCCTAGATTACTCTATAACCGAATAATAAAACAAACAGGATAGCCATAGCTAGAACCATGGTTCGATGAGAGCTAACGAGGGGCTGAACAACACCAACAGCTCATTCAAATATAGTTTTTATCCTTCCTCATCGTGGGTTTTGTATTTCGGTGGTCTTTCATTTCTTTTCGCATCTGTGAATCGCGTGATTATTACGCCTGGAAGTAACCAATTCTACAAAAACCACATGGGGTCTATGGCATTCTTTGGTTAGAAGCAGCATTCTAACGAAAGAATGCCGGGTCTGTTTTACGTATAGCTGCTGTGATGTTCAGCTGTTATTGAATTTAACGGATCGATCTTAAATATTCCGAAAAATACTCTTGAAATAAACACTGTCTCTTTGCAACTGACAAAACTTAATCAGTTTTTGTTGTTTAGTTAGCCCTGATCGAACACATGATAAAAAGCATTTCAGCTGTAAACATGCTTTTTCTTCGTGCAAGAAGCCTAAGACCATATTCAATCTATCTTCAAAAGCTGTAGGTTGTGATTTGAAAAAGATCTGTTATTATTTCTAGTAGATCGAATACCTACATAGAGGCTCCGTTAGTTTCGAGTGGTGCAAAGTTCTTTTTTGCTTCTCGTTTGGCGAGTAGCATCGTGTCAGCCCTGATCGTTCACGTAGACCTATGATGAAAAGTATTGTGTCTGTGACCATCCTGTCTTTGAATCAGTATGTATCAGACTACAGTATCCAATGTGTCCTTCCATTTCTTTTAAAGATGGTAGGTAAGGCGACAAATTGGCAGAAGTGTTAAAATTTCGGGTGAAATGCTTTTTGCGTCGTGAGTTCAAATGGCGCCGAGGTCAACTTCGTCTCTTTTGACATCGATAAATAAAGTACCATTCTAGGTTAGCTGACTCTAGTTGACAAAGGCTAGCATGAGAGCGATCCATAGTATTCAATTTGATGAGAGTAGTCGATGTCTGATGATGGAGGTAAGGTGTGATTTGAGAAGGATTTGGCTGTTTTTTCTTGCGAGTTGAGTAGGAGCTGGCAACATTTTTGGGACAATGAACCTTATGAGAAATATTGCTTGTCGTAAATGAGATCACACTAGTAAAATCGTAATTTAACAAAGTACACCTTGTATTATATATGCACCAAACAGATTATTAAAAAATGATTGAGAGAAAGTATGAGTGAATGAAGGAAAGAGAATGTGGCATAACTACAGGGTTTTACCCCCCCCCCCAGACTAGTTATGCCGAGAATGTAAATAGTTTAAATTAACGAAGTCGGACCTAAAGATTATATTAGAAAATTTTAGTGAAAACGTATGTTTACATATCGCTTTGTGCCTGTCGTAAATAAAGGACTACAAGTTGCCCATGCATAAAAGAGAGGCTGCCCTCGTTTGTTCGATTAGATAATGTTCAGACCCAGGTGAGTCCAGATTGAGCAGGCCTAAGATCGTAGTAGTTCCAGCCTTGACCATACCAACCGGAGTTTGTTTTTTAATGTATTGTGCATTGAGGGCTAACATTATCCATTGCGTCTTTTTTTGTAAGATAGTAAGGTATGATTTGAGAAAATTTGGCTTCTGTTTTAGCAGGTCAAGCAACTACGTAAGAGTTTGATAGTGATAACGAAATTGTTGTGTATAGTGCTCAGGTGCACTACAACTTATCAAAGGTGCATGTATAGTACATAGAATTATGTACAAATGGCAAGAAGTGAAGTCATGATATACATGTGTGCATGCATATGGAGGTGGGGATATCAGGTGTAGTGTTGGTGAATTTCAGGAAGTATGGGAGTTTTAAAGGATGCTATGTCTCGGCAGCTAACAACTGATGCAGGTAGTTTGTTCCATGCTTCAGCAACTCTGAGTGTGAAAAAATGTTTCTGAAAGTCATGGGAGCTGTGCTGTTTTGTGACTTTGTTGGCATGCCCACATGTGTTAAACACATGGAGCTCAAAAAGGTGCTCAAGGTTTTTGTTAGCACGATGGTTAACAATTTTGTGGGTGTTTACCAAATCAGTTGCCAGATGTCAGAGCTTCCGTGTATCTATGCCCTGGGAAGCAAGGCATTCGGAGGAAATTGGAGAAAAGTTCCAGTTGTACATACACACACACACACAGTGCTTCCAGAATTTTATTGAGTTGGGTGAGCCTTCTCAAAAATCTCATTTTACTAGTCATCTGAGTCCTTTGTCATTTCCTCTGAGAAGTTTGATAGCCTGAGATCAGCCTTCACTTTATCTCATACCCTCTTCTGCAAGCTCCATCCACTTTCAGTGATCAATACTTCTTCACACGACTGTCCTCATTCATATACATCACATGTCCATACCAACGCAGTCTTCTTCTTGCGTACTGCATCTGATTCCTCTTGTGCCTAATTTTCTCTCAGCACATTCGTACTGTGTTGTTTATGCACACACTTAACATTGCACATCAAGCAACATGCTCGCTTCGTTTCTTTCCAGTCTTCAAGACCTGTGTCTCATTACCATACATCATCATAGTGGTGTTGATTAATATTGATAGCTGTGATTTAATGAAGTAGATAACTGATCAGCTTTATTGATACACTAAACACCACTAATACATATGGTGGCTAATGTATTTCACATGGAGATAGAAGAATGTGGTGAGATCAATCAATGAAACTGTTATATGGCCTCATATCTTGGCTTATAAACCCTCTTTTATACATTATACAAACACAAGGCAGCAAGCTGGCAGAATCGTTAAACAATGATGATCTGTGTGTATCTTTGTGATATGTTTGTCCCCAGTTGCTTGACAACTGGTGTTTGTCTGTTTACATCTGCATTTAGCAGTTCAGCAAAAGAGATGACAAAATAAGCACCAGGCTTAAAAATAAGTACTGGAGTTGATTTGGTTAACTAAAACCCTTCAAGGTGGAGCCCCAGCCTGCATGTGTGTGTGTGTGTCTCCTTGTTTTGATGTTACATGATAGTTGTAAACAAGCATCACCATCATAAATGCAGTGTTGTTCATTTCTAGTCTTTTGTGAAAAGTACCACTGGCCATGAGGAAATATTACCATACCTGGAAACAGACGAGGGTTGCAGACAGGAAAGGCGTACAGCCATAGGAGATCTGCTTCAGCAGAATTCTGACCCATGCAGGCATGGAAAAATAGACATTAAATGATGATGATAATGATGCTATGTTTAGCTTTAAGCTTTCCATGATAATTTTTATATAGGCATCTTTTGTGCAGTTATTTTTTTAAAAACTAGCTTAATTAATAATGGAGAATTAGTTATTTTACTTAATGCCTTTAAATTATTGATTATTGAAAAATTAATTGAAATATATGAACTATGTATTTCATTAGAGGCATGAAGTGCTTCGTGTAGAATTTGTTGGGTAATAGATATGTAGTAGTGTGAGGAGTTTAGCTGTACATTGTTCACAGGCAGAGTGTGTTTAGTTGTGGTTTAAACCCAGGTGTATATGGTTCAGTAGAGCTCTGATGATAAAAGGCATTCTGGCTCTTGTGATCATCCATGAACGTCTGACATCTGTTTCCCATGCTGGCATGGATTGGGCAGCCTGACAGGAGCTGGCAAGGCCAAGCACCACACCAAGTTCCAGAGTCTGTTTTGGCTTGGTTTCTATACTTGATGCCCTTCCTAACGCCAACCTCTTAACAGATTGTACTGAATGCTTTTTTACATGGCACCTTGGTTTTAGGATCTCAATTCTGTTGTGGTGAGCAGGTCTTCTCGAGTATAGCAAAGCACCACATATCTGGATCCTCTGTCATCTTCATAAGGCTCAGCGTTTTGAGATCGTCCCATGTTTTCCTAGGTCTCTCTCTTCCATAACTTCCCTCCACTTTAAGTACCACTAAAAAAATTTTTTTTTTTCAAGTGATAATGATTCTGATACAAACTTCTTGCTTTAAAATAATCTAAATTAAAACCTTCCATCAAAAATTTCATGTTTTTCTATGTTCCAAACACCAAACAAAGCACTGTATTTCAACAGAAATATATTTAAAAAAGGGTTAATTTTTCTTCAATGCTAGTTTTTGTTTGTTTGTCTTTTTGTTTTTCTTTTTGTCTTGGACTGTGCAAGTATAGAGTTTAAATTTTATGTGCATTTAATTAATAGTTTGGGGCAAAGGCTTTTGGTTTGTTTTTTTGTCTTATTAGTGCAACCAATACTTTGACAAATAGTTCTTGTTGCCACTTCTAAGACAGTGATGTGTGAATTCTGCAATGTCAAAAACAAAAGTTTAAACCGTTCCAAAATTTGAAGAAAAATAAATAAACAGGCCTTTCTCTGCTCCTTTAATGGAGTAGACATCCAATAGTTCCAAAGTCCCTTGGTAATAAAGGAACCAAAGAAAAACAGAATTTTGAATAATGTAACCTTCAAGAAAATGCTTTCTTTGCAGAACCCTATGAAAATATGCCCATTCATAATAAACAATTTCTAAGTTAGCAAACTGTATACATACATAAAGTGTTTCTATACTGACGGTCTTCTAAACTGTGGTATTCATCTTGAGTAAATATCTCTTATAGTGTTAAAAACGGAAAGATATCAGCTGCAGGTGAAGGTTGCCCAGCATTGGTGGTAAAATGACTGGGTCTCTCCGACAGACGAGCCTCCCGTTGTGTAGAAGAGTAGCAGTCCATAAAGAACAAATAAATTTCCCTCAATACCGCCAAATTCCACTCAGTGGCCATATAGACTCTTGCGCCAGAAACAAAAACCCTAAATTCCTTATATTCCCTTTCTATCAATGTAAAGACAGAATCTCCACACAAGAAAGAATCAACAAGGAGAATCTTTTCATAGAGAAATTCCAACCATTTCTTAACACACATACCCCTCAGTGACCTTATTTATCTAGGAACAGACATAAACTTCCTGTTGAAAAAGAGTTCATAACTCCAACTAAAAACATTTGTCTCCCCTTACACACACTTCCTGTTTTGACACCACATTTCCTGCTTAACACAAACTTTTAACCCTTTTTTTAAACCTAACACAACTCTCAATTCTCATGCATCCTTATTTTTCCAACCATTATATACATGAATTACCATTGAACTTCAAAAGCTCAAAGACAATATAATGTACTGGTATATTTATTTTTTTATATATTATTTTCTTCATTTTGTACTTCTTTGTAAAAAACATTTTCATTCTCCTTCTTCTTGAAAATTTGCTCCACAATGAAAGCCGTTTAGAAATCTTTATTAAAATATGCTTCCAGTTTAGCATTCTGCCTTATTTTTCATTTTCCTATTATTTCTCCACGTGCGATTAACACAACCCCACTATTTACTGACTTATATATATATATATATATATATATATATATATATATATATATATATATATATAGAGAGAGAGAGAGAGAGAGAGAGAGAGAGAGAGAGAGAGAGAGAGAGAGAGAGAGAGAAATTGTTGTTATTATGATTATTATAGATAAGGTTTTAGGTAAAATGCTGAGCAGTATTTCTTCCAGTTTTTTATGTCCTGGGTTCAAATTCTCTTGGAGTCAGCTTTGCCTTTCATCCTTCTGGGGTCAATAAAATAAATACCAGTTAAGCACTGAGCTTGTTGTAAATCAATCAGGCCCTCCCCACAAAAATTTTAGGCCTCATACCTGTAGAAGAAAGAATTATAGATAAGGTGAAGTGGTAGAATCCTTAGCAAGTTGAACAAAAAGCTTAGCTATGTTTCTTCCAACTCTTTACATTCAAGGTTCAAATTTCACCAAGGTTGACTTTACTTTTCATCCTTTCAGAGTCGATAAATTAAGTACCGGATGAGCTCTGAGGTTGATGTAATCAACTAGCCCTTTCCCACAAAAATATTTCAGACCTTGTGCTGAGACTAAAAAGAATTATTATTGGTAGGATTGTTGGAGCATCTGGAAAAATGCCTCAAAGCATTTGTTCCAGCTCTTTACATTCTGAGTTCAAATCCTGCCTAGGCCAACTTTATCCTATCATCCCTCTGGAAATAGTTAAAGTATATTGCCAATCAAGTACTGGGGAGGTTTGTATACTCAACTGTTCCCCTCCACTATTATTATTATTATTATGAATGATAAGAGAAGTTGAGTTTCCAACTCAAAATTAAATTCATTTTTATTTCATAAGAGCAATATAAATAATATATTGTCTCAATAATTTAATTCTACTTCAAAAGTTTAAGTAATTTGCTTGAAAGCTAGCTACTACCATCATTGTATGTTTTTATTATTATTATTATTGTTGTTGTTGTTGTATTTATTTTTTTAGTTTATTTCTTTAATAACTTTAATGAAACAAGTGTGTATATAGATATACAGACACATGTGTGTGTGTGTGTTATCTTGTCATCTTCTCAGACAATACATTTTGTTTCTTTTTGAAACTTTAATATATATTTTGTCTTTAGCTTCTTAAGATACTTTATTGAAGAATTACAACAGAAAATAGAACAAAATGTTTGCACTTTCTCTGTAGTGAAGTGAGAAAGAAATAAAACAAGAAAAATGACTATTTTAGTGAATGAATTTATTGTTTCTACCTTTTAAAACTTTATATTTAGCTTATATAGAAAACAGCGTATTTTATACCATATCGAAAATCAGTTTACATAGATAGCATTTAAAAATTGTATGTTTTACCTTATGTAATAAATATATATATATATATATATATATATATATATATATATATATATATATATATATATATA
Source organism: Octopus bimaculoides (assembly GCF_046866305.1). Taxonomy (NCBI): domain Eukaryota; kingdom Metazoa; phylum Mollusca; class Cephalopoda; order Octopoda; family Octopodidae; genus Octopus; species Octopus bimaculoides. Next base: position 32,991,145 of record NC_142950.1, on the reverse strand, counting down.
TCACATCAAGAATATATTTACATAGATGGCTTTCAAAACTTTATATTTATCTTATATATAGAAAACATATTATTTTTTTCTTTTTATACCGTTGTCATCATGGCCATTTTACATCTGATTTCCATACTGTCATGTATTGGACAAGTTGTATCTGCTCTCTTAGATGGGCTGGGAGAATCTTGCTCATAAGTTTTATTTGTTGTTTGTAAAGAGAGCCCGTGCCGGTACCATGCAAAATGTGCACCTGTGTTGATGCCACATATAAAGCAGCCTTACTGGTGCCACGTGTAAAGCGCTCCTGCCAATGCAACATAAAGCACCTGTGATCAGACCACATCTATTTTTCCAGCTTGGGAGGGTCTGCGGTCCCTCCTTTCTCCCCGTCCACCAACTAACATATAAAAACACAAGAAGGAAAAACTAGACCTGGTGATTTTAAATTCAAGTTCTACTGAATATATTATTGTTTAGCCCTCCCTACTAAGTCCAACCTGATTGAGGAAACCAGTGATGAAAACAATTTAATTGGCAGAGTGATTAGAACACAGGCAAAAATAGTTTGTAGTATTTGTTTCATCTCTCCGAACTCTAACTTCAAGTACCTCCTGGGTCAATGTTGCCTTTCATCTTTTGTGGGGTGGGATCAATTAAAAAAATTACTGCTCCATGGTAGAGGACAGGCAGAACCATTAGAGTATCAGGCAAGATACCCTGTTGTATTTGTTCCAACACTTAGGATTCTAAGTACTTGGATGGCAGCCCGGGAGACTTAATGTCAGGGAGGTCAGAGTCCTAAGTATGCCATTAACCCTTTTGTTACCATATTCCTGTTGAAACACTGCTTTTTGTTTCAGTAAGTTTTAAAGAAGAATTTATATATGTGGTTTGAGCTAAATTTGACTGTTGTTTCTAGCCTGTCTAGCAACCATGTAGAGCTGTGGTTCTCAACTGGGGTTCATATAGCCCTTGGGGGTTAATATAAGATCTTGTAGTTAAAATTTATGAGCAATAAATTGGTTCTACATCTGCAATGCTCAAAGTATTTTAACATTTATAAAATTCATAATAATATTCAATTTTAGGAATAAGATTTTTTTTTAAACATTGCATGGCTGTGGGAGTCCACCTGAGTAAAATAGGGGTCTGGGTCTGTAAGCAAAAAATGGTTGAGAAGCTCCTTTATTAGCTCCTATGTCTAAGACTACATTATCTAATGTGTCTTTTTTTTTTCTTTAGAGTGTGATTTGAAGGTGATTTAGTTGCTGTTTCTTGTACGTTGGAAGACCATGTAAGAAACTTGGTTTATGTATGTTACAAGTTTAGGTGTGACACATAAACCACATTAAGGGAGATAATTCTGATTTCAATGACCACCCCCACCTTTCCAAATTTTATCCTTCTTTAATTGAATTTTAACCAAATAATGTAGTTCTTTAAAAAGATCATTACATTCAATCTTTTTTTTTCCATGACATTGACGTTTTCCCTGTTCTAATGAGAGGTGGGGGTAAAGCTTAAACATCAAAGCTCAGAGAAAAGTGCAAATTGTATAACTTTAAGGAATCTGATCAAAAGAGCTATTTTTTTATGGCAGGGCTTTATGCTAATTATAACTGAACTATGATTTTAGTATCCACATTTTTATTTGTTTAGTATCCATTTTTACTGACATATTTTATTTTTAGATTTATTAAGTTCCCCCTTTATCATCATTTTCATCATTTCAATATTTAAATATTCCACCATAACAGAGGTTAAGATTGAAAGATTTTTTCTTTCCTTCTTGTTTGATCAAGGATAGTTTAAAATCAACATTTATTCTTGTGATTGGACTCCGTGTGTGTGTGTGTGCATATATTTGCATATATATATATATATATATATATCTGATATATATACATGTATATATGTAGGTAAAAGTATGTATGTATGCATATGTGTATGTACACAGATACATATACACACACGCACGCAATTTGTCAGGTGAGCAGTTTAAAAGTACATTAAAGTAGTAATTTAGTCCCTAATGATGCTGTGATGGATGTTAAAGTTTAGTCACTTTTTAAATATTTGAAGTTGCATAAAAAAAAAAAAAGACAGATATTTTTGTCAGTTATTCAGTTGACGCTTTTTATAAAAAAATATATTTTGACTTTAATTTCTTTGTAAAACTTTTCACTCTAATTCATTCTAATTATAAGGCCAAACATTATGATTGTGTTTAATTTTCATTATTCTAATTATTTACTGTTACAATCCCAATCTTGTTTGATTTATGGCTTGTAATGTTTGTAGGAGTTGACTTTGCCACAAAGGCCGCCCTACTTCAACATTATTTATGACTCATGTTCTGCTTACATGACTTTGGTCATTAAACATAATATAAATGTGAGAATTTATGGGCTGGACCATCTCCTGGTATTGGAAATATTTATGTCTTTTGTCTTATTAAGATGCTGGACTAATGGCCCCTCAGGTCATAAGATTAGATCTTTCACATTTCACTCTGGGGCAGAGTATATTAATTTGCTTGCCTCAATCTATCTAGGAAGAAATATGAGTACCACTTGTATGTTCCATGTTGAGCCATTAACATTTAGGTGAATACCTAGCTGTATACACATCGTTTATTCTAACAACTTTTAAATAACAATAGTCTGCATTTTCAAAAACATTTATCTCTTCAGCTAGTATTTAAAAAAACAAAAATTGTAATCTTCTAATAACATTTCCAAAGAATATTTCATCAGATAAAGGAAAGAAATTAATGTACTTTAACCCTTTTACCACCAACCCTCCTGGGACCACCCTTGGTTCTATAATACACACTCCATGTTTAAAAGTGACCTATGTTAAAAGCTTACATTAAAATTGCATGCAATCTCCTAGAAAATTATGTGAAGGGTATGCATGTCTGTGGAGTGTTCAGCCAGTTGCACATTAATTTCAGGAGTAGGTTGTTCCATTGATCAGATCAACTAGAACCTTCATTGTTGTAACCAATGGAGTGCCATTTATTGTATTGAGTGGCAAAGGCACATGGCCTAGTCATTAGGGTGTCACACTCATGGCTGTAAGATTGTGGTTTCGATTCCCAGACTGAGCAGTGTGTTATGTTTTTGAGCAAATCACTTCATTCCATGCCCTGTTGCTTTGCGATCATTTCAACATCTTGACATGTGATACATTGTGTACCTGTTCAGGCAATGTCGACTTGATGTAGGGAGTGGACTGATGTACCGAACGAATATTTGATCACTATAAACAAATCATTTATACAGGTTATACAGGTTCAGGAAGAAGTTGCAGAACCCTCATCCGTCATTTATGACAGGAAAAATCCACCATTGTGTTTAATACAGAGTCGTTATGCATTTATTAACCACAAAACCTAATCAGGGTTTTGTTACAAATATGAAAAGTTTCATCATTATCAGTGACGGCGAAAGACCTTTCAGAGTGACTTTCTAATTCACTTTATGCTTGTTTCCCAACTGACATTAATTAATTGCCAATTATATAAATTAAATTATTAAATGTAATTATATAAAGAGGCAGAAATACTGCACTTTGGACACTTTTCTACTGGTTTGTGTATATTGTTCTATTTTTGTATTTAACGAAATATATTGCTCAAGATGGCCTATTCTTATGTAAGATGATATGGTGCAATTAGTGAGAAATTTGGCTGCTATTTATAACAGGTCAAGTTATGGTGTATGAGTTGCTTAGGGAAAGTAAAGTAGATGATATACATACATATGTATGTATATATTATCTTGTCCTTTTGTATATATAGGACTATATTTTCTAATGTGTCCTTTACTAATTTCACTCTTTAGCATTCAGATTACTCTACTCTGTCAAATGTAAAGCTTATTTATTCACATTGTTTTGAATTGATTATTACCCCTGCCTTAACGAAGGCGGGGCTATTGTTTTCAGTTGCGTTTGTTTGCTTGTCTGTGGACAAGATATCTCAAGAACTGCTGGATGGATTTGGATGAAACTTTCAGAGATGTTTGGCCTCATGACTGGCATGAACTGATTAGATTTTGGGATTGATCCAGTACGGGACAAGGATTCAGGATTATTTGTTATATTTACTTTACTTTACATGATTACGATCTTATGTTAACTTTCAAGTCTTTTCAATTATCTCTCTTTAGGCTGTAAATATTTTCAATGGTGAATTTGTTAACTTTGGCTTGTATTAGATAGATAAAGATAAACTACTTATTACTGTTACTAAATTTTCTACAGCCACCTTCACATTCCCTGTCTACCATTGGGGTCAATCAGGTACCGGACAAGGATTCTGGATTATTTTTTCCAGTGTTTTTACTTAATGTTTGAGAGCGGTCGGATTCAGTTTTAGTATTCTAGTTTGTGAGAGCAGTTGAGATTATTTCAGATGTTCTCATTTTAAAAATCATCTCTGGCTAATCATTGAGAGAATGTTGGTGTTGCCTTGACAGAAGTTTGTGCTCTCTGAGTGCTCTTTATTTTTAGAATGACATTGTAGGGTATATGTGAGAGGGCAGATCTGGTTGGTTTGAACATAAAACAAGAATATTTGGGTCAGATATTGCCAATTTAAATGCTACAAGGTTGAGGTGGTAGGTTGGTTTGAGGAATGTGTGGCTGCTATTTCTAGCAGGTTGGAATACTCAACCGTTTATATTTTAATACAATGTGTAGATAATCCTGTTCATTGAACAAATGGAAACCTTCAACGAAACCGATATACTGATGCAAAATCCATTCATTGGAAAAACCACTCGACCATAGGGAAAATAGATGCAAAAATTATACAAATGTAAAATACCATGAAATAATTTTTCTTATATTATCTCCCTCTCCCCCCTCTCTCTCTCTCTCTCTCTCTCTCTCTCTCTCTCTTTTCCCTATTAATAACATGTAACAATCAATACTGCCATCGTGCTGGTTTAAAGTCTACATTTTCATGCTGGCATGGTTTGTGTGAATTTCTAGAACACCTTATCTCTCTGTTTATCTTCTTACCTTGATCTGTGGCACCAAATTCTTCACACCAGACTTTGTCCGTGAAATTTAGCCTACTTCTGCATAGTTATCATTTGCCGAAGCAGACTTTCCTAGAAATAGCTCCAAGACTGATCTAAATCATTGCAAGAAGATCGCCATATCTAAACTAGACTACTGAGCTCTCTCTCTCTCTCTCTCTCTCTCTCTCTCTCTCTCTCTCTCTCTCTCTCTCTCTCTCTCTCTCTTTCTATATATATATCCTTCTATCTCTTCTCCCCCATCTCTCTCTCCTCTCTTCCTCTCTCTCTCTTGTTAGGCCATCATAAATACTTTTGAGATTCCTGTTTAGCCCCAGGCTGCTTCTGATCAAGCAAACTTACTGTGATCAAAGGTATTCTATCCATGACCAACCCATTTTAAATGAGTATATGTCTGTGTGTATCAGATTATTCTGTCAAATATAATGTTTGTTTCATTTATATTATTTTTAATTAATCATGCATTATCTTGTAATTTAGAGACGTTGATGATGTGATTGTTTAGTTTTAGAATGACATTGTAGGGTTGAGGTGCGAGGCCAGATCCGACCAGTTTCAACATAAAACAGGTTAAATATTTCGGCCTGATATGGCCTGTTTGATTGCTAAAAGGTTAAAGAACACAATGAGAGGTTCAGTTGCTATTTCTAGGAAGTTGAACGATCGTGTGGAGACTCCTTCAGCTTGAGACTCCCAACAGGGTTTTGGTGATGATTAGGTAACAAAATTAACAGAATCACTGGTGTGCGGGATAAAATACTTTGTGACATTTAAGAATGTGTTTTTCGCATTCTGGGTTTAAATCCAGTCAAAAGTAACTTTGCATTTCATTCTCCTGGGGTTAATAAAGTAAAGCACCAGTCAAGTTTTTTGTCAATTTAGTTTCTTTTATTGGATTGTGGTCATGCTGGGGCATTGCCTTAAAGGATTTAGTCAAATAAATCAACCCCGGTGCTTTTTTTTTAAGCCTGGTATTCTACCAGTCTCTTTTGCTGAACTGCTAAGTTATGGGGACATAACCAACCTAACACTGGCTGTCAAGCAGTGCAGGTTAGACAAACGCAAACACACGTACACATAGATATATATACAATGAGCTTTCAGCTTCTGTCTACCATATCTACTCACAAGGTTTTGAATATCCCAGGGCTATAATACAAACACCTGCCCAAGGTGCAGTGCAGTGCAGTGGGATTGAACCCAGACTACATGTTGGGAAGCAAACTTCTCAACCAAAAAGCCATGCTTATTCATTTTCCAAACTACATAATTTCACACCTATGTTTGTGATCATTTCATAAAAGAAAATTAAAAATTAGCTTCATTTTATGTCCCTTTTATTTTTCACCGTGTTAGCATAACAGATAGAATTATTTTGGGGTTATTTTTAAGAAAGCTTATCACCTTATCTTTGTATGAATTATTTAATTTATTCAATTTTTTTAGAAAATTTATTCAATCCATAAAATCATAAAATATCCATTTAGTTTGAGTGATCTCATCTTCATTGAAAATGTATGCCAACTAAAGATAGAGTTAATAAATAACATTTTATTGCTAATCTTTTTAACATTAAAAAAATTATTGGCAACCAGCTTGAATTTCATATCCAAGTAGCACTATATTTAATTTCTTCTCTTCACTTGTTTACCAGCCATATATGCAAATTACTTTGGCAATGAGCAAGGCAACAAGAGAGCCTCTATGAGCTCATTCATTTGCTAGAAATAGCTACCTAATCTCCATCAGTTCACACTCTATATCAGTGGTTCTCAGCTGGGGTCCATATGGCCCCTGAGGGTCCACGTAAGATTTTCAGGGATCCGCATAGCAAAATAGTAAATTTGGCAGCCACAACACTATTTTAAGGACCCCCAGAAAAATTTTGCCTTAGATGTATATATTACAAGAAACAGCTAGGTTTCTCTCCCAAACATTTTACATAGTTCAACCTATACAAGCTAATGTGTGAAAAACTAAATAGGAATTTTGAAAGAAGTTTCTATAAAACTAGTTCTCAAACATCAAATGGCTTTGGGGGGGGGGTCTACTAGAATAAAATAGTAATCAAAGGGGTCCATAGATAAAAAAAATGGTTGAGAACCCCTGCTCTATATCATTGGTTCTCAGCTGGGGTCCATACAAGATTTTTAGGGGTCCACACAAAGTAAGCAATTGGGGATCTACAATAAGTATTCTAAGGGCCCCTGGGAAAATGTTGCTTTACATGTATGTATCATTATGTATTGCAAGAAACAGCTTGGGGTGAAAAACAAAATAGGAATTTTGCAAGAAGTTTCTATAGAACTAGTTTTTAAACAGAGAATGGATTTGAGGGCCCACCAGAATAAAATAGTAATCAAAGGGGTCCACAGACAAAAAATGGTTGAAAACCCCTGCTCTCTATCTTAAAATGATGGGGTGAGTAGCATGTTTATCCAGGATAATTTAGAACTAGATTACTTGAACCCTTTAGCATTCAAATTACTCTCTGTCTATTATAATCCTTATTTATTTACATTGTTTTGAATTAATCCTGCAATATCTTGTGTTGGGATTTCAATGATGTGTTTTATATATTTTTAGAGTGACATTGTAGGGTAGGTGAGAAAAGCCGGACCTGGCCGGTTTAAACATAAAACAGGTAGAATATTTAGGCATTCTCTGAAATTGATGGCCTTGTATCAAAATTTGAAACCATCGAGCACAGACAAGCACATTTTTTTTACAAATGTAGCATTCAAGAGTGAAGACTGTGCTCATGTGGACACGTGATGGATGTGCATGAATAATGGTTAAACCTGTTTTCAAAAATGTATTCAAATTTAATGAGTAACTTTCTATTTTCATTTCATGTCAGAACTCACAATCTTCCTTTATATACCTATTAATGAAGGAGTTATTTTACAGAATCTCAACAAATTCTTCTTTGTTTTAAAATAAACAAATACAAACCAACTAATTAATAGATAAACCATGTTGTTCATTAGAAGCATGCTCATGAATGGGTTAGACTTTCCCATAAAATAATGCATGTTCAGATTATAAATGTAAATCAAATTTCTTCAAAATAAATGGACATTTTTAAGTAAACTTGTTCAGAAAATAAATTGGATATTCTTGGAAAGGTTTCATTAAATAACTTCAATTCTCTGCATATAAATTAGTCAAAACTACCCATTTCCATTTCGGAATCAGCTCTTAAATTTTTGGATGGTCTCTTGAGGATTCTCCTGCTGAAAGCCAAGACTGCTTTGCATTTGAAACTAGTACACACACACACACTCACTGTTCAATTTCTCGATTAAAATATCAATAAATTATACATTTTTTTTAACCAACATTTTTTTCCTGTTTTGAGAATCATAGAGAATTAACTTCAAGAGATAAAATGGTGTTGCTCTTCTAAATATAGATTTGTTAAAAAAAAATTTTGGAAGAGAAAATGTTCAAGTCTCAAATATATTTTATATAGGAAAGAGTAATAGAAATATGTATGTATCAGATAATGCAGGATCCCATATATCTATATAATACAAGAATGCTGGTAGACTGCAAGATCATAGCTCTCATGTACAAGTATGTATGTATGTGTGTGTATATATATGTGGGAAGCTGCTTTATTGTGTACATATTGGTAGATAAATAGATGGGTATAGATAGACAGATGTAAAGCTAGATGATACAGATTGTCCTATATCTGAAATAGAGGCCATGCTGGTTTGAATGTGATTTATCGTCCTCAAAATCATGGCTTCTATCTCATCTGTTGGCAATATAATCAAGCCTGTGTGGAAAACTGTATATGGTTGCTTGACTTGCTAGAAATAGCAGTCAAATCTCTGTGTAGTCTTTATCATAAACAAGGGCACATTAAATAATGTTCTGTATTTACACTGGCTGTACGAAATGGAGTGGTTTGTCGATCAGGATGCACTTGGTTTAACATCAACTAAAGCAATAAGCTAATGAGAGTCTCTGTGGTTAATGAACCTAAGAGAATTAACCACTAAATTTCCCTGAAAATCATCCTCAAAGAAGACCAAATTGAATAATGTAGTCCTACATATGTCAGAAAATAAGGTTGGTTGGTCATAGTTGGAACACCATTGATCATAAGTCTGTTGGATCAGAGTTAACATGGGTTATTAACACTAATAACATACACATTTATCTATCGACTTCAATGAAATGGTAATTAAATAACAATTTGATTCGACATTAATAATGACATCCGTGTAATAAAAAAAAAAAAAACCAACACATTTTCACATCATGCAAATATCTAAATATGCATAACTGAATAGATAAAATGGTGATAAAAAATATAGTTCCGTTATCTCAGTAGTATTAATTTTGCCATTTATTCCTCTATTCATTCCATTCATCTTCTCCACCCATTATTACTGGGAGGACCGTGGGAGTAGAATATTCAGGCACCTCCCCCTCAGGGTCCTATCAGAAGCAACCCCCATTAGACTTTCCGGCTAGATTCCCAAGCATGACCAACTGAGATTATGGATGAGATTCAACCATTTCATTCTTGGTCTACCCCTGGGTCTCCTCCCAGTTGGATCCTCCATCCTGCAATTCTTTCCTTCAGTTCTTACCCCATGTCTGTCGTACCAGAGTTGTGACCTCTCAATGGAAAGACACCCTGATCTCTGAGCTATGTATTCTTCATGTAACATTTCTCCAGAGATTCTTCAGAGCAACCTCATTTCAGATGCTTATATTTGTAATTGTACTCTTACGGTCAGTCATTACCCAGCATTCACAACAGCTAGAAATAAGTGTAAGAGAGCTGTCTTATACACATATAAATGTATATATATATGTATATATTTTTGTACTAAAATTTTTTAAAATTATATATGTATATACACGCGCACACATAGGTATGTCATATTTCCATTTGTTGTCTTTTTATTTAATCTTGAATATATATATATATATATATATATATATATATATATATATATATATATATATACACACACACATATACATGAGAGGCTTCTTTTGGTTTCCAACTGCCAAATCAACTTGCAAGGCCCAGGGTTATAGAAGACATTTACCCAAGATGTCACACAGTCCACACAGTGTGACTGAACCCAGAATCATGCGGTTGGGAAGCAAACAAGCAGATGATTTATTTTTTTTATACTGTTTCACAATTGCAGAAATGGGATTCTAGATTATGTCCACCATTTCACAGTTCTGCTTCTGGTTAGGAACCTAAATCCAACATGGAGGCGATTTAGACAACTCTCTTAAACTGTCTGGCTGGCATTCTGTCAGTTATGACAAGTGTTTCAGTTGATCCAATCAACAGAACAGCTTGCTCGTAATATTAATGTGCAAGCAACTCAGCAAGATGCAGAATGTGACGAGGCTAGCCCTGTGAATTACTAATACAACACATTTTTGCCAGCTGAGTGGACTGGAGCGACATGAAATAAAAAGTGTCTTGCTCAAGGGCACAACATGCCACCAGGAATCCAACTCATGACCTTCACCACTAAGCTTCATGCCTTCACAAGATTCAGTAAAGAATGCACTGGAGGATATAATCTCTGATAGATTCTGTGTAAAAGTCAGATTAGTTCTGACAAAAGTGTCTTTGTCATAAATTTGCTCTCTATGGCTAATTCAGGGTTAACAACAGCAACAACCAGTATTGTTTCGTTCAGTCTTTCTCTCTCCATCCCCCACAGAAACTAATCATTTGTCTTGTGGAAAAAAAATCAATATTTCTGTACAGATGTCAAATTCTCATTCAAACACTGGTTACTGTTTCAAATATAAAAATGTAATAATTAACTCTTCAATTTTGATTGAGATTTTAAAATACGAACACTTTATTCTGGTGTGTGTGTGTGTGTCTCTCTCTCTCTCGTTAATCTTAGAAATGTGAAAACGAAGATCACGAAAGAGTAAAACTTCCTGGGTTCACTTAATAATTGAAAATTCTTGTCACATTGATTTTGCTGTAGCTTAAGCGCTCTTAAGAACTACAGTCTTCAGTTGCTCTGTGTTTTAAAACTTAAAAAAATAACTAGAAAATGCTTGATTTACGAGGGTGTGCTGAAAAGTTCTTGGCTTTGGGTAATAGAAAATACAGGAGGATCAGTTAATTATGATTTTATCGAATATATTACCTTCTCAGATTCACACACTTATTGCAGGAGCCCTCCAGTTTTTCTAAGCCCTGTAAAAGAACTCAGAAGGTTGTGCCTCCAGCCAGGCCTTTCGTAATACCCTTAAAGCCAGGAAATGAAGTGTTTTGTTCAAGAACACAGCATACTGCCAGTCTGGGAATTGAAACCACAATTTTGTGATCATTAGTGCAACACACTAACCACTCAACCATGTGCAATCACAAATTATTATATAATGCATTAAAATTCCCATTTTCACAGATACTAATTTGACAGCTTTCTACATTGAAAATTAACTAAATTAGATTGAAGAGTTTCCATGAAAGAGGATCTGGTTGAAGCAATTTTGTTCCTATCAACAGATTTTGGATTCAGACTTTTGATTCAACCCTGTTCTATAGATATGTTTCTTTAATAGTTTTTACACGCTTTTACAATATAATTTACATTTCATTTAGCCATTTCACTATGTAATTAAATTTCAGTTATTTCAGTAATGATATTAGATATCTACCAAAAAAATAGAATTGGTATTTTCTGCAACTCTCATTGTCTCAAACTTGAAATATCTTGATAAAAAAAATACTTTCAGTTAAGGGTAATCAAATTTTGATTGAATATATTTGATTTCCATTAATAAATAGGTTAATGTAAAATTTCATATTTACATTTTTACACACTTAGAATTGCTGAAGTATGGAATAAATTACCTCCATCAGTTGTCAGCTGTTGAGACCACTACAACCTTGAAAACTGCCATGCTCCCCGAAATTCACCACCAGTACACCTGATGCTCCCTATCCCCATTTCTTCTTCCTCCTTTTTTTTTTATTTTAAGACTTTCTCACTGTTTAAATTTCATGGTTATTCCAGTAATGATTTTAAATACCTACCAAAAAAATAACATTGGTATTTTTTGAATTCAGTGTGTCTAGAAAATAAGTGCAACAGTCATGGTTGGAATGTCTTTAATCAAAGGTTTGATAAGGTTCCTTAATCATTTCACTGTAAAATCAAATTTCATGGTTATTCGAGTAATAATGTTAAATGTCTGATAAGAAACAGAATTGGTATTTTCTGCAAGTCGTGTTGCCTCAATTAACCTGACATATCTCAACAAAAATTAGTTTCAAACATGACATTCCTCAACAAAAGATAGATTGGTGAATAAAACTGCTCTCTGCAGTTAAGGGCGGTGAAAGTTTTGGGTGGACATATCTGATTTTTGCAGTAAAAGGGTTAAAATAAAAATAGGAGACATTGGATCATGTGGTCTTGAATTCAGTGTAACTAGTAAAAAAAGTAGGACAGTCATGGTTGAGTGTCTTTGATCACAGGTTTGACAAGGTCCCTTAACCCTTTCACTGTGAAATTAAATTACCTGTTTATGCCAGTAATGATGTTAAATATCTTTTTTAAAAAATCAGGATTGGTATTTTCTGCAAGTCATGTTGCCACAATAAATTTGCCATATCTTAAGAGAAAATAGTTCCAACCATGACATTCCCCAACAAAAGATAGATTGGTGTATGGAACCGCTTTCCACTGTTAAGGGTAATGAAATTTTGAGTGGATATATCTGATTTCTGCAGCAAAAGGGTTAAGCAATAATTTGGAATTGTTTTAGTTTATAGTTCTAAAAACTTGTCGCCTCCTCTTCTTTGGTTTCCATTTCCTAATTGTTTACCTTCCTGTAACCCTTTATAATAATCCAAAAGAAAAAAAAAAGCAGAAAAATCTCATTAACACCTCTTGCAAAACTGTCAGCACACTTCAAAACTTGTTGCTATGGTTCCCTTTAAGGGAGTCGTTCAGTAAACAGGATTTTAAATTATTAATTTACTATCTTTCCTTTTTATCAAAACAAAAAAAAAAGGCTCTTTTCTGTTTTCTTTCAAATAATTCCATCTCATATTATTTGTGTATAGTTTTTTTTTTTCATATATATTTTTTTGATTCTTTTTTTTTTTTTTTTATCAACAGCTTTTTGTCTTGAAAAAAAAATACCTCCTCCGGCAATATTAAATATTCCTTGCATTTGTTATTACGGATGAAGCAGGCTTGTGTGCTTTCACTGATAAAGCAGTTGACTTGTGTGTTTGGAGGAGGAGGAGGAGGAGGTGATTGAGTACAAGGAGGGTTAAGTTAGTTCAATGTAATCAATATATATTTTGTTGTTCTTTTAGCTTTTGTAGTGCTTGAAACAGTTCTGGATGAGTGAGTGGATGGAGATTGGATGGTAAAAATATTGTACAGAGGAATGTGTCAATTATGACAATTAAGAGGAACTCTCCACCTACCCCGCCTTCCTTTCCTCCCCTCCCCTCCCCTCCCCTATCCTTCTGAACCTTCCTGAAGCATTGATTAATGGATTAGAATACTATCACTAGAAATTCTCAAAAAAAAAAATAGATGTGACCTAACAGCTGTATGCCCTGCTCTGGTCTAGCAGTTGTTCTGTACCATAGGATTTACCAGATAAAAGTCATTCAGTGTATTTTTAAGGCAGTATTTTCGGAGGATTTTAAACCTTTTTGGTACCAATCCAACTGAGACTGTCCCTGGGTCTATTATATAAAGTACCTGTTTTAACCCTTATGATACCAACCTGTCTGAATCCACTCATGGTTCTATGATACAAGCTTTCTGTTTTAAAATGATTTAAACTAAAACCTTAATTTATACTGCAAACACCATCTTGATAAGGAAAGAGCTATTTTAATAAATTCTTCATTATTTTCAAAATTAATTAAAACAAAAGCAGTATATTTCAACAAAAATATGGTAACAAACAGGTTAAAGTGATATGAATTTAAAAAAAAAAAAACCATCCCTCAAAATTCTGTGTTAATTAATGCTCCAGGCATCCGCTTAATAGTGACAAAATTATTTTGCTAATTTTTTTTCATTATTTTCAAAATTAATTGAAAGAAAAAGAGTCTATTTCAACAGAAAATGCTAACAAAAGAGTTAATTTGCAATCAAAAAGAAATCATCCATTTAACTTCTGTGGCCCCTAAGGTAAATGAGATATGGTGCAGGGAGAATGCTATGTAATTAAGGTTATTTCTCCATCTTCGTGAAATTCTAAATTCAACCCCACCTGTATACAGCACTTTACACAAGTGTTTTCTGTCATCATCTTGTATCAATCCAAGCCTTGAGAGTGAAATGTAAAATGGAGTAGATGTAACTATGTGTCATCAGATAGTCTGTACTTTATATGTCGTAGTTTCTTCTTCACTACCAGTAAAAGACATATGGCTTAGTAGTTAGTATATTTTGGCTCACTATCATGAATTTGTGAGTTTGATTCCCAGCAGTTCGTAGTATCCTTGAGCAAGACACTTTACTTCATGCTGTTCCACTCTACTCAGCTGGCAAAAATGAGTTGTATCTGCAGTTCAAAGGGCCAGGTTGTTACATTTGGTGTGTCTAAGAATTGCTCAACCACAGTTTATGTTGAAACAGGAACTTCCTGTTGAAAAAGAGTTCATAACTCCAACTAAAAACATTTGTCTCCCCTTACACACACTTCCTGTTTTGACAGCACACTTCCTGCTTAACACAAACTTTTAACCCTTTTTTTAAACCTAACACAACTCTGAATTCTCATGCATCCTTATTTCTCCAACCATTATATACATGGATTACCATTGAACTTCAAAAGCTCAAAGACAATATAATGTATTGGTATATTTTTTTTTTTTTATATATTTATTTTTTTATATATTATTTTCTTCATTTTGTACTTCTTTGTAAAAATCATTTTCATTCTCCTTCTTCTTGAAAATTTGCTCCACAATGAAAGCCGGTTAGAAATCTTTATTAAAATATGCTTCCAGTTTAGCATTCTGCCTTATTTTTCATTTTCCTATATATATATATATATATATATATATAT
Source organism: Octopus bimaculoides (assembly GCF_046866305.1). NCBI lineage: Eukaryota > Metazoa > Mollusca > Cephalopoda > Octopoda > Octopodidae > Octopus > Octopus bimaculoides. Next base: position 32,976,035 of record NC_142950.1, on the reverse strand, counting down.
ATATATATAAATATAAAACTAGTAAGCTAACATGTTTTTGTTTTCTTTTTTCCACAGGATCAGGACCTGCGAGTCCTGTTGCCAGTCCCTTAAGTCAGCGCAGTGGCTCAGGTGATGAAAAATCTGGTAAAATAAAACTAATTCTTTATACTGATTTGGTTTTTCTGTGCAAATATCAATTGTATGACTTTAACACACTTAGTGTTCCAAATAAAATTTTTAAAAACCATGTGAACCATCTGATTGTGAAGTGAACATTCTTAATACATACCTGCACACATTTTAAAATGAACTACATTATTTAATGTGCCCTTCCTTATTTTTAAGATGGTAGGGTGTTGTGTGATAGAGATTTCACTGTTATTTCTTGGAGGTTGAGTAACTGCATAGAAGCTACTTTTGTTCATATATGTGTGTGTGTGTGTTTGTTTGTTTTTATATGTTATAATATAAACAATTTTACATTAATCTGAAGGGTTTATACTTTTTTTATGTGATGAAATTTAAAGGCACATCAAATGTAACCCCTTCTTGTTTGTTAACCCTTTCATTACTAACCCAGCTGAAACCGCCTTTGGCTCTGTAGTACAAATGTCTTGTTTTCATAGGTTTCGAATTAAAATCTTCCCCCAAACCTTAGTCACAATTTATGCTCCTAACACTAACTTAATGATAACTAAGTTATTTTACTAAATTCATTGTTATATTTAAAATTAATTGAAAGAAACACAAAACATCTCAAAATAAATACAGTAATGAAAGGGTTAAAGTGTTATAGTTAATGTTCAGTATTTTAAGGAGCAAAAATCTTCCCTATGAAACATTTAGTTGATTTTGTTATTTTTCTTTGTTCTTGCTTTATAATCTAGGAAGTGGTTCTGGGTCAAATGCAGATTCCGGTTCAGATAATGAAGGAAGCATTCTTTCTGCAGTAGCTTCAGCAAAGAGTGGAGCTGGTAGTGGCCAAGAAAGTGGCTCAGACAGTGCACCCGGATCTCCAAGAGATAGCGCTTCTGAACCTGGGAGTCCAGCCAGAAGTGATCGTAGTAGGTCTGGTAGCCCTGCAGGGTCTCCTGCTTCATCAGCTCGTAGCGGTAGTGGAGATCGGTCTAGAGCTAGCAGCCCAGCTGAAAGTGATCGTGGGAGCCAGCGGAGCAGCAGAGCAAGCAGTCCAGCAAAGAGTGAAGCCAGTTCAGCCCCTCAAAGTCCCAGTGTAGATGGTAGCCAAGCTGCATCTCCAGCTGCTAGTAACCCTAGCCAGCCTGGTTCACCTGAAGCGAGTGATGTAAGTAGACCTGCTTCTCCAGCAGGGAGTGATGGCAGCCAGCCGGCCTCTCCTGTTCAAAGTGATGCTAGTAGGGCAGGCTCCCCAGCTAGTGATTCCAGTCGTCCTGGCTCTCCCAACCAAAGTGATGCCAGTGAAGCCAGATCTTCTAATCAAAGTGATGGCAGTCGACCTGGGTCCCCAGCACCAAGTGAGGGCAGTCAAGCACCTTCTGTTGCACAGAGTGATGTCAGTAAACCAGGGTCACCAGCAGGCAGCGATGCAAGTACACCAGCTTCACCCACGGGTAGTAATATCAGCCGACCTGCTTCACCACATAGTGACGGTAGTAGGCCAGCTTCTCCCACTGAGAGCAATGAAAGCCGCGCTGCTTCTGTTCGCAGTGATCAGAGTCCTCCACCATCAGTGACTCACAGCGATGCAGCTAGCCATGCTGGCGATAAAGACAGCGCACCTGAAGACGAGGACGACGATGATAATAAAATGGAAATTGATAAGGCAAGTCGAGAAGACGATAACAGAAGTGATGATGAGAAGAGTGTTAGTAGTGTAGAGAGGAGAAAGTCTGTAACTGATACTAAAGATAAAGAGAGATCTGACGAAGAAAAGGCATCTGAAAGAGCTGGTAGTGATGACGATCTGGAGGTGGATAAACACAAGTCTGATGACGAAGGCCATGGCTCAGACAAAGGGTCAGAATATGAAAGTGCAAAAAGGGGCAGCGATGACGAAGGCCATGTCTCTGATAAGGGGTCAGACAACGGAAGTGTGAGAAGAGGCAGTGATGATGATGATGCCAAGTCAGATAAGGGTTCTGTAGCCAGCAGTGCCAAAGATCACAGTGATGATGAGAACAAGTCTGATGCTGGCAGTGGTAAAGCTGACAGTGACGATTCTGGTGCTGAGTATCGGAAGAGGAAAAAGAAACGGAAACTGTCTGGTAAGTTCCAATTTACCATTCTTCGTAGTTTGTTTTGAAATTCTGTTTAACTTAGTTGATAATAATTAATTATTATTTTATTAATTTTAATTACTGTTGTTTAACACCGAGTTAGCATCAATTGAAAAGACATGACCAGTGACATTCCAGTCCTGATCAGTCTATGTTTCTGTGTATGAGACTACTCTGTCCAGTTCAATCTTGTTTTAAGACACTTTGATGTGATTTAAGGAAGATTTGGCTGCTGTTTCTAGCAGATCGAATGACCACATAAAGTATCCCTCATTAGTGCATGCTTTTCAATTTGTTCACAATGTCTCTCTCTATAGTTAAGGTGCTGGACTACTGACTACGTGGTCAGAAGTTCAAATCTCATTTCAGCCATTGTATTATATCTTTTTCAATGAAGGTACATAACTCTTCTGGTTCCAGTTTGCCTGGCTGAGCCAACATAACCATCCTACTTCATAACCATCCTACTTCATAACCATCCTACTTCAGCTACTGAGCAGCTAGTGGTAGGAAGGACCTTTCTCTGGAAACAAAATTGTAGCTGTTTAATCCTGTCTCTAACAATTGTTGTCTAACATCTGGTTAGCTGATGCTAAATTTCAAGTTTGAAATAGTCTCCTTTTCAAAATTAAGAATTCTTTTTCCATTCATTAAATTTGAAACAATAAATTTTTGAATGTGTAATTTTCAATTATTCTATGATTTTACCTGTTATGGACGACCTGCAGCCTGTGGGACTTTCTGGATGGTATGTCTAACAAAAAAATTACATTGCATTTTGTTAGTAGTGTGACTTGCCTGACGATGAGTCATGTCACATGCAGTATAAACACTCAAATATCATCATTATCTTTCCAAATACTGCTGCATTTCGCATTGAATTTTTGGTCCTCCAAAGTCGTCTTGGTGTATAAGTCAACCTACCTTTTATTTTTGGCTGTAAATCTTGTCTGAAAAATTTTACTTTTATACCAGAAAATACAGTAATATTTTCCATGTATTTAAGTGAGGAGATGTTACGGAATTTTGTGTTATCCATTCTCTATCAGATGCTGAATCTCATGCAAGCAGTGTTGACAGTGAGTCAGAAGAAAGGGTTAGAAAAAAGAAACAACAGATTTCTAGTGATGAAGAGGATGGTGACGACAAAAGGAAAAGTTCTGATGATGAGAATAACCTTGGTAAAATTATTTTCTCAATACATATTCAACTAAATGTATATTTAAAACCTTTCATGATTATATTTCTTCTAATTACTATACTTTCTACATTGAAGACATGCTGGCCTTAAAGATGCACTCCAATACTGATTTGAAAATTTTTGAGAAATGAAATATTAAACATCAAAGGTGTAGGCATGGCTGTGTGCTTAAGAAGTTTGCTTTACTACAAAGTGGTTTCAGGTTCAATCCCATTGCATGGCATCTTGGGCAAGTGTCTTCTGCAATAGCTCTGGGACAACAAACACCTTGTGAATGAATTTGGAAAGCAAACTGTGTAGAAGCCCATCATATATACATACATACATACACACACAAAATATATAATTACATGTGTGTATGTAGATCTCTGTATTGGTGTTGGTTTGTTTATGTCTGCATAACTTAGCAGTTTGGCAAATGAGATTGATAGAATAAGTACTAGGTTTAAAAAATAAGTCCTGGGATCAATTTGTTTGACTAAACACTTCAAGGTGGTGCTCCAGCATGGCCACAGCCCAGTGACTTGATCAGGTAAAAGATTAAAGACAGTCTCAGCCCTTACACATATTTTATCAGAGTGACAGTGGCATAGAGACTGTTAACCATTTTATAATTTCCATTTTTGTCATATTTTTACAGTACAGTGGCTTGGAAAGTTTAGCCTAGGTAACCATTCCTTGGACAGTTGTAGACAAACTGTAGCCTACGAGACTTTCTGAATTGCATACATAAGTGCAAAATTGTGTTGAATTTTTATTTTTATTAGTATTAGGAAGGGCATCCAGCCATAAAAACCATGCCAAAACAGACACAGAAGTTTGGCACAGTCTTCTGACTGCCCAGTTCCTGTCAAACTGTTCAGCCCATGCCAGTATGGAAAGCAGACATTAAACGAGGATGATGAGTCATGTCTCATGTGGCCCACTTCTTGCAAAAGGTTGCCCATGCCTGCTCTAGAATGTACAGTAAATTTTTGTGACATATTTTTGGTAAAAAGTTGCATCCAAACAAACAGGAGTGTCTTTTCTCACTTGTGTGAAACTTCAACTTAATGTGGTTCTGAGTCAGACTGTTAATACAATTAAACTCTGAAAGATTTTGATTGCTGTTTCCTTTCATTTGTGCATTTGTTTGTGTGTGCTTGTATGCATGTATGTATGTATGTGTGTATGTGTGTGTGTATGTGTGTGTGTATGTGTGTGTGTATGTGTGTGTATTATCATTATCATTATCACAGGCACAGGATGGCTGTGTGGTAAGAAGTTTGCTTCCCAACCACATAGTTCCAGGTTCAGTCCCATTGGATCGGACCTTAGGTAAATGTCTCTTACTGTAGTCATAGGGTGACCATAGCTTTGTGAGTGGACTTGGTTGACAGGAGCTAAACAGAAGCTTCTTGTGTGTGTGTGTGTGTGTCTTTGTCTTGACAATGTGTAATAGTTGCAAATGATTGTCACTGTCACACAAGCAGTGTCATTTCCAATATTCTGGTCATACAGAGATATTACCTTGCTTGGGGATAGGTGAGGGTTGGTGACAGGAAGAGCATCCAGCTATAGAAAATCTGCGCTTCAATAAACTCCATCCAGCCTATGCAAGTATGAGAAAGTGGGTGTTCAAATGTTGATGATGTGGCAATGTATGCGTACATGGTTTTTCTTCTTCCTTTGTCTACCAGCCACAGCAGACGCTATATTTGGTGAAATGGATGACGTCTCCTCAGATGAAGATAAAGACGAAGAAAGTAAAACGGTAATTTTTTTTTTTTCCTTCGTTATGGACAAAGAACATTTTGGAATTTTAACTACAAGAAATCACAGCGCTTCTTACATATGCAGCATACACCATAATTGACATAAGAACTCTTGAAAGCAGTGCCACGGTATGGCAGTATGGCCACAGTCCATTTACTGAAGCCAATCAGAGAATATACCATATTCATTCTTTGGATCATGGGAATAAATTCGATATTCTCTTATTTCTTTTATTGTTTTCAGTCCCTGGACAACAGCTATGCTGAGGCATGCCTTTTAAGGTATAGTTGGTAACTTATTTTATTACATTCAGACTCGATGAAAGGTAACATAGTCATAGCTATGATCTGAACTCAAAGCATAAAGAAGATATAACCAAAAAACACAAGCTATTTTGCCTGCTGCTCTACACATGCTGCCATCCACTCACAATATAAGAGTCTATTTAAATTTTGTTGTCTAGGTAGAGTCATTATGCCAGTATAATTCACACATGCACTGGTTCAATTCCATCTTGACTCTCCTTAGACACAACAAAATTTGTTTCAACACACAAATTTGCATAAAGAATCTTGCAAACCAGATACAAAAATGAAGTATATTTAAAGTTAGTCAAAATAAATAAATATGAAGAAGGATTTAATGTTCACTTGAACACACTAACATTTCTAGCTAAATATTTGCTGTTTTATTCCAGTTGGTTGTGTCTTGCTGGAGCCCAGCCATTATGTTGGGGGTTTGTTTTGTTTTTTCTTACCCTTTTCTTCTCAGAGGTGTCTTCATCTTACCCATTGTATCATGTTCTATCCCAGACAAAACCTTTAATTGAAGATGAAGATGAAGAAGGAGAAGGAGAAGGAGATGGAGAAACAGGGGCTGCAGCCCCACAAGAAGAGGAACCTCCAGAGACAATGATTGAAGTTGAAATTCCACGTATTGTTACCAAACTAGGCAAATCCCTTCATTATGTCAAACTACCAAATTTCCTCAGTGTTGAAACAAGGTTACTTTTTCACATCTTCTATCAGTTCATTTATTTTAAAATTCAAATCCACAACAATAATTTGGTTCACTGTGAAATCATTACTGGTTAATTATACTGCGATAAATAAAATACATTGCCTGTAATTTCATTGTCAGCTAATGCATCATCAATAAATTTAGCATCATACCAAATGAATCTCAGCAGGAAACTTTTCATAGCTATTTTTATTCACAAAATAAATACTTTAATATGCATTCATCGTCATCGTCATCATTTAACCCTCTGGCATTCAGATTACTCTCTCAAATGTAAGGTTTATTTATTCACATCATTTCGAATTAATCCTACATTATCTTGTAGCTGCAAGAATTTAATGATGTGATTGTTTATTTTTAGAATGACATTGTGATGTTGGTGTGAGAGGCCATATCTGGTCGGTTTTAGTATAAAATATGTAGAATATGTGAGGTAGATATAGCTGGTTTAACTGCAAAAGGGGTTAGTGTCCACTTCACATACTGGCATAGATTGGACTGTTTGACAGGAGCTGGCAAGCCAGAAGACCGCATCAAACTTTACTGTCTGCTTTGACATGGTCTCTATGACTGGATGCCCTTCCTAACGCCAACCACTCCAAGAGTGTAGTGGGTGCTTTTACGTGCCACCGGCATGAGGACCAGTCAGGTGGTACTGGCATCAGCCACACTTGAATGGTACTTTTTACATGCCGCCGGCATGGGAGCTAGTCAGGCGGCACTGGCAATGACCATGCTCAAATGGTGCTTTTTATGTGTCACCAGCACTGGCAGTTAATTGATAAAATTCATATCTGTATATATGTCTGTATGTATGTACGTGTGTGTGTAATATACGTTATATTTTATAAAGTATATATTGTACTTCTAGAACTACATTGTCCATTCGTTTTTTTTTTTTAAGCTTTTAACATCTTAGCTGACCAAGTTTGGCCTCTCACACCTACCTTACAATGTCATTCTAAAAATAAACAAACGCATCATCAAAATGTTGAAGCTATGAGATAATGCATGACTAATTCAAAAGAGTGTCAATAAATAAGCATTACATTCAAAATCTGAATGCTGAAGGGTTAAGACATGGAGTGTGTTTTGAGGTAGATTTGGCTGGTTTTCTCAACTGGTTGAGTGAACCCCACTCCCACCCCCGTGCCCTTCACTGGGGGGTGGGGGTGCATTTTATGTGCGTGGGAGGTATGGATGTGATTTTGTTTTTACATGTGTATGAGTGTGTGTATGTGTGTGTGTGTATAAGTAGAGAGATTATTATGAGTAAGGAGTGGGGGTAGGTGTATTTTTCCTGTTTAGCTCATCCGATGGTGTCTTGTTTTAAAATGAGTGATATATGTGTGTGGAACAGAGGAAGTAACAACCAGTTCATACATAATAATTCACTTGGAGCTAATTTGGACATCCCACATTAAATAACACTTCATTCATCTCTCTCTCTCTTTCTCTCTTTTTTTCTATTATTCCATCTGTTTATATTATTGTTGTTGTTATTGAGTGAGAGAGCAGAACACACCATCAAAGTGATGCTGGGGTTGTTATTATTATTATTATTGTTATTCTTCTTCTTCTTATTATTATTATTATTATTATTGAGTGAGAGAGCAGAACACACCATCAAAGTGACGCTGAGCTTGTTGTTGTTGTTGTTCTTCTTCTTATTATTATTATTATTATTATCATCATTATTATTATTATTCCATCTGTTGGAATAATACATTCAGAATTATTCTTCTCATCTCCATAATTTAGTGGAAGAGGTTTATGTCAAAGGTTGCAGATAAAACCGACACTTCCATACCTATAAATAATATGCTGGGTTATTTTATGCTAAGCACTTTCATATAAAGGAAGTTTGGTCGTACAAAACGGCATTTGGTCGCCTTTGTTGTTGTTGTTGGTGTTGTTGTTGTTATTTGGCGGGGTGGTGTGTTAAATAGTTTATAGAATTATCTGTTCCATATATATGAATACATACATATATATATACATATATATATACATATATATATATATATATATATATATATATATATATATATATATATATGTATATATATATGTATATATTATAAGTAGCAATTACAAAATCAACATTTCCTGACCAAATTTCAATTCATTAATATTTAATGTGTATGTGACTATTTTCATGTATTGCTGGTTCTTTATCTCTCTCTCTCTCTCTCTCTCTCTCTCTCTATATATATATATATATATATATATACACACACACACACACACACACACACACACACACACACACATTTGTAGCTATCTCTCTCTAACTTTCTCTCTTTATTCTCTGTCCCTCCCTCCCCCTCCATTTACAAATGTTGAGTGAATTTCTCTGTTCAATAATGTTATGTAGAAATAATTAACTTAAAAAAAAAGGAAAAGTGTTCTTCTCAAACAATTCCATTTCCGAAACCGTCCAATTCTGCATTTGCATAATTGCAACTAAGCAAAAGAAAAAAAAAATACGGAAAAATGTATAAAAAAATGTGTAAACAATTCTAATAAGTGTTACTATTTAACAAATGTCTAGAGCTTACCTTATGTGTATAATTTGGAAAGAGCAAAAGATGGAGGTAATTTCTGTCTCTGTCTCTCTCTCTCATGCTCTGTCTCTTTCTCTTTCATGCCCACTCTCTCTCCATCATGTTCTCTCTTTCACACTCTCATGCTCACTCTTTCTGTCGTGCCTCTTCTTTCTCATTCATGTTCTCTCTCTCTCACACACACACACACACTCTCCTTCGTGTTCTCTCTCACACACACAGTTTAGTTTCATCATCATCATCACATTTACTTTCCCAGTTGGTTATTTGTGATTAACCTTTTTAATTATTTACTAACATCCTTAAGCCTAACCATTGGATAGAATGCCTTACACTATTTGCACTGGTTCTTTGTCCTTTTGCCCCTTTTAGGATTAATAAAGTGCCCAGTCCAGAGTGGTAGAATTTATAGATTAGCAAGGCTTTATAGATGAGATGCATTGCCATTTCTGTTTACTGGCAGTTTAAATTCCATCTGCCATTACCCACCTTGTGATGGGAAACAAGGCCTCCAGCTCCATCTAACAATAGTAGGTTTCCAGCATCAGAGTAAAGTATTAATTGGAACATTTTGGCTGCATTGGTGTGCATGAATGCAAGATGCAGATGCTGCACTAGAAGCATGCGAAACACCTAGAGTAGAAATGAAATAGTGTATGCATGAGTATATCTATATAATTATATGAATACAAATACACACATACATACATAATTTTATTGAGGTATAATACAATGCAGTCTTCCATCTTGTCAGATCCTGTCATCTCACACACACACACACACTAGTATGAAGGCAAATGTAAGATGGTGATAATGATATACTTATATAAATATGTGTTTATATATGTGTGTGAGTGTTTGTATAATATATTCATGCACCTGTATTAAAATTTGTGTATTTATTTATTATTTAATCTCTAGACCTTTTGATGCCTTGACTTATGAAGATGAAATAGATGAAGATGAAGTGATAGATGAAGAAGGTAGAGCCAGGTTGAAATTAAAGGTAAACATTTTTCTAATAAAATTGTACAGTTATTTTGTTGTTGTTTAACCCTAGGACAACCATGAGCAAGCAAACAGACCTATGATCAGACACATACAAGTCATAGCCATCCCACCTTCCAACAGACTGCAATTTATTTGTTTATTTTGTAAGATGATAGTATATGATCTGATGATTTAATGGGGATTTAGCTACTATTTCTAACCTGTTTAATAGCTGTGTAGATCTTCCTTCTTTGATGAGTTTGTTCTTGTATCCTGAAAACGATGATGATGATGATGATGGCAGTGAGCAAGCAGTGGTGTTGTTCTTATTGCTTAGCCCCCCCCCCCCCCATGTCAGGCCTGGTGAAACAAACCTATGACTAACCCTTTTGTTACCATCTTTCTGTTGAAAAACTCCACCTTTATTTCAATTAATTTTTTTTTTTTATTAAATGATGATGAATTTAATAAAATAACTGCTGGCAGAATCATAAGCACGCTGGGCAAAAAATACTTCGAAGTATTTCATTCATATTTTTGTTCTGAGTTCAAATTCCACTGAGGTCAGCTTTGCCTTTCGTCTTTTTGGAGTCAATGAAATAAGTACCAGTCAAGTACTGGGGATTGATGTAATCAACATGCACCCTCCCCTCAAAATTTCAAGCTATGTGTCTATAGTAGAAAGGAATATTAAGCTGGTGTTTAGAACCTAAGTTAACATGAAATTCTGATGGATGGTTTTAATTTAAACCACCTTTAAACTGTAAGTTTGTATTGTAGAACAAGGAACAGTCTCAAGCAGGTTGTTATTCCATCTGTCCTGAATAAACAACAGCTCAATACAACCATTATTCTCTTATACTTTCCACTAACCTTATAGTCAGTTGATCAGTGAAATCATTCATACTTCATTCCTCTCCAATTTCTGTAACACATCTTCAGTTTTTTGCCTGTTATACTACTTCCATATCTCTCAGTGCTGTTGAAACAGGCATCATACAACCGTATTGCTTTCTATTGATACCAAATGCAAAGTTCTATTGCTGAAATGTCACCCATCCCAGACATTATTGCCTCTCCTTCACATTTCTACCTTGATGTGAGTCATAGCATTCCAGCAGATTGTCCACCTCATTCTAAGCTACTGTAATACATCCGGTAAATGTAAAGCAATTATTTAATATTGTCATCCGTCAATTCAACTACATATTATTTTCAATACCATAATGTTTTTAATTATTCAGAATGGATGAAGCAGCTGTATCTTCAGTTTATGGGAATGGAATTTTCTTTCTCTCTCTCTCACACACACACACACACACACACATATAGTGATAGAATCTAGGATAATCACTAAAGTCTGATGTTACTATATTATATCAGTCACCATTATAATATAGTTATTCCTTTTACTGTGAAAATCAGATCTATTCACTCGAAATTTCGTAACCCTTGGCTGCAGAAAGCAGTTTTATATACCTTTTATTGAAAAATGTTGTGTTTGAAACTATTTTCTCTTAAGATTTGGCAAGTTTATTGAAGCTATGTGACTTGCAGAAAATACCAGTTCTATTTTTTGGTAGATATTTAACATCATTTTTGGAATAATCATGAAATATATTTTCATAGTTTAAGGGTTAAGGGACTTTGTCAAACCTGTGATCAAAGGCATTCCAACCATGACTGTTCTACTTGTGTGTGTGTGTGTGTGTGTATATATATATATATATATATATATATATATATATATATATTGTTTCAGTCATTGGACTGTTGCCATGCTGGGGCACCACCTTGAAGGGTTTGGTTGGACAAATTGATCTCTGTACTTGCTTTTAAACCTGCCATTTATTCTTTCAGTCTCTTTTGCTGAACTATCTGTCTTCCTAGGAGGGCTGTGGGATAGAGTCCTCAGGCACTTCTTCCATAGGGTCCAGTCAGAAACAACCATCATTGCATCATAACCATCTCAATTTTGGTCTACCCTTAGGCCTCCTGCTGGTTGGCTTGGCTTGAAGAATCTGTCTCACAGTTCTTTCCTGTGATATTCTAATTGCATGTCTTTAGTATTGAAGTTGTGACTTCTCAATGTGGAGAAGTAGTGGCTCAACTGGGGAGGCTCCTTGACCTCCAAGCCATGCACCCTGTCAAGTAATGTTATTCCAGAGATCTTTCAGAGGACTTCTGTTTTGAGCAGTTACATTCGCAATCATACTCCTTCGGTTATTACTCAACATTCATGACCACAAATGATTGGGAATTGGAAAATTTTCTCATTCTTCATACAATTTTTCTATATTTGTTTCATTAACATATCATTTCATTAACATATTTGTTTCATTAACGTATCATCCCTTCCTTTCTTGCTAATGACTCATTTCTTGTTTTTCGTCTATTCATTAATGGTTTGTTTTGTCTTCTTTTTCTTAACTATTAAGGTTGAAAATACTATTCGGTGGAGAACTAAAAAGGATGAAAGTGGTAATGAAATGAAAGATGAAAATGGTAACATTCTTCGAGAAAGTAATGCCAGAATGGTTCGGTGGTCTGATGGCAGGTGAGTTTTTAAAAGGCATCAAATTCTACTCTGCAAAATGTATTAATTAAACACACAGCTCTTGTGGATTTGTAACAGGCTGCACCTTTGAATTAGGGATACAATCCACAGATAAAATCATTGTCATTTAATGTCTGCTTTCCATGCTGATTTATTTGACTAACCTAATAAGGTGATGCTCCAGCATGGCTGCTATCCGGTGACCAAAACAAGTAAGAGTACTGGAGTGGTACTTAATTCATAAGCCTTTGAACTTGAGTACCTAGAGCCAAAACAAATACCACAAGTGACTTTGGAGAGATTTGGTTTCTGTTTCTAGCAGATTGAATGACCACAATATTGATCCTAGATGAATTTGGATGAAGCATACCTATCATCAAAAGTATTCTCTGTAACCATTCTGTCTTTTGAATATCAAAGGGTATAACTGTGCAATCTATCCTTCTTTATCTAAAATAATGTTATGATATGAGCTGCTATTTCTTGCAGATCAAGTGACCACGTAGAAGCTCCTTCATTGGCTTATTCAGTAAAACTTGGTTGAACAAAACTATTATCAGAGGTGTTCCAAAATGGTTGGAGTGACTTGAGGCAGATTTTGGTCACTGTTTCTAGCAGAACGAGCAACCATGTAGAGCCCTACCTTCTTGTTGACTCATTTAAAAAATATTTTGTCAGGAAATGACAATTCCAACATGCCATAGTCTAACAATTAGTAATATTTACAAGAGTTGTATGCCGCGAGCTGGCAGAAACGTTAGCATGGTCGACTTTGCCTTTCACCCTCTCAGGGTTGATAAATTAAGTACCAGTTGTGTACTGGGATCGATGTAATCGACTTAATCCCTTTGTCTGTCCTTGTTTATCCCCTCTATATTTAGCCCCTTGTGGGCAATAAAGAAATAAGAAACATTAGCACGCTGGGCGAAATGCTTAGCGGTATTTCGTCTACCTTTACGTTCTGAGTTCAAATTCCGCCGAGTCGACTTTGCCTTTCATCCTTTCGGGGTCGATTAAATAAGTACCAGTTACGCACTGGGGTCGATATAATCGACTGGTCCTCTCCCCCAGAATTTCGGGCCTTGTGCCTAGAGTAGAAAATAATATTTACAGAGTTGTACCCCTTACATGCTTAACTCTTCAGAGAAATTAACACGTTTACTGTCCTTATCAGTCCCGCCTTTTCAACTTTTAAGTGTATCCAAAAATTTTCCTGCGTCTAATGCGGCCATATCACTGGTGGGAGACCGAGTGTTGTAAACTAGGGGGGCTTATGACGATAAGTTGCTAGGCACAATAATTGTTGCTAGCAATAAAATGGTGAAATCAAGCTAAAAGTGCAGCATTATTTTTTAAATACCAGCAATATAGTCCATAATTTCTGATAACCTTTAATATATGCATTCCTTTTTTCTCCAATTTGTGGACAATAGCTTGTTGTTTATAGGCTTCCAGTGGACTAATCACTAATTTGCTACCTGATTCTGAGACATTAGGTAATGTAGTTCTGGTATACAAAAAGCCAGATTAAATACTTAAATAAATACACAAAACCTCAAATTTGGGGGTTAAATTATCATCAATTATATTGATCCAGAACTTAATTGGTATTATATTTTAGAATTGAATCCAAAATATATTTACTCTTTATATTCCATTAACGACCAATCTTCCATTGTTATGTTATTTCAGCATTTCTCTTCACTTGGGCAGTGAAATATTTGATGTCCACCCGATGTTGCTTCAAGGAGATTACAACCACTTGTTTGTCCGCCAGGGTACTGGTCTTCAAGGACAATCGATATTCAAAACCAAACTGACATTCAGGTAAATAGTGTGTGTGTGTGTGTGTACCTGTAATAGTTAGAGTTGATTACCTTTCCATTATTTTGAGTTTGTTACTGAAAAGGCAATCATTAGCTGGCACATCAGCAAAGAAATGCTTTCAACACTATTGGATTTATCATTGGTGTCTTATGATGCAAGACAGCATGTTGTAAATTTCTGGTTGGTCTTGCTGTTCAACCTTTTCAATACCAACTCACCAGAGACTGCAGCTGGTCCTATATTCAAACTTTTTATTTCAAAATGTTTTAAATTAGAACCATCCATCAAAATTTTGTATTGATTTACATTCCAAACCCCAGCTTGATAATGACAGATATTTTACTAAATTAATTGGTTTCATAGAGAAAATCTGTCTCCAGAGCATTGGTATTATAAAAGACCGAAGAATTTTTATAATGTTAATAGCTTTATATTTAATTACTTTTTCTTAAAAATGTGAAGAAAACATGTTTTATTATTAATGGACCTCTCTCTCCTTTTCTCTGTCTCCAGACCTCATTCCACAGAATCATTCACCCACAGAAAGATGACAATGTCTATAGCAGATAGGTCAACCAAAACACAGAAGGTGAAGGTTATTCCAATTGCTGGACATGATCCAGATGCTCATCGAGAAGAAATGATTAAGGTATCATTCTTATTCTTTTCTCCTGTTACTGCTTTCAACCATTGGACTGCGGCCATGCTGGGGGTTATGACCTTCCAAAATTCTGAGATTTGGCCATTTATTTATTAACCCCACCATCACCACCAACCAGTAGTTCCCCTGATACATATTTTATCAACCTCTGATGTAGGGAAAGGCAAGCTTGACATGGGATGCAATTTGAACTCAAAACACAGGGCATGTAACCAAACACCACCAGGCATTTTTCTGAATACTCCACTGATTCTACCCAATATCACCCATATATGGGTATATATATATATATAAAACCTGGCACCCCATTGGTTACAAGAGACAAGGGCTCCAGTTGATCAGATCAACAGAACAGCCTGAATGCTCTAAGTTAAAGTTCTCTCTCTCTCCCTCTACCTCTCTCTCTCCCTCTACCTCTCTCTCTCTCTCAGAGTACTTCTGCCTCCTAACACTTGAGTGCTTTCCATGAAATATACTCTGTTGCAAGCAGTCAGGGTCTATTTCTATTTGTTGACACCACCCACCTTTATCACATATTCTGCAAAATGGTCATGAATATCACCCCTTCCTCCTCTGAATAAACCATAAAATACATAACACTAATTTTGAATTCTAAACTATTCATTTATTTATTCATTTATTTATATTATTGTAGAAAGAAGAAGAACGCCTGCGTGCTTCTATTCGCCGTGAAAGTCAGCAACGCCGAATCCGAGAAAAGGCTCACGTGCGAGGCATGAATTCCTCCTATATTGAAGGGGATGATGACGATGACGATGATGAAGCTTCTATATCTCTGTCTGCTATCAAGAAAAACTACAAACCAGGGACAAAAAGAGGTAATGTTCTAGATTGTTCTTATAGCTTTTATTGGGGCCTGGAGAGATGATTTTTTTTTTTTTTTTGTCCCATTGTTGACTCTCAATGATGGCTGTTAGCAACTCTCTTGATGATTCTTGCTGCTGACTCTCATTGATGGCTCTCTTGAGGACTTTCTTTCACTGATTAACTTTTGGTAGATTAGTAATATTGCCTTCCCTACCTGTGTAAGCAATAACCTCCGAGTAATTATTGGATATGACTGTGTGGCTGAGAAGTTTGCTTCCCAACCACATGGTTCCACATTCAGTCCCACTGCATGCACCTTGGGCTGCGAGTGGATTTGGTTGACAGAAACTGAAAGAAACTCACTGTGTGTATATATGTATGTATTATGTATTATGTATGTCAAGAGATAAGGGGATTATTATGAGAGAGATCAGAGCGGCCCTTTTGTACTAATTATTTCAAACCACTAACATACTAATTCAATGTTTCGGGAAGTTCATTTGAGTTTCCTCATAAACATAATTTATGTGTCCAACACATCTTTGATGTATTCCTTTTGTCTCTGTTTCTAGATCGTGGCAATATATATTCATCGGACAGTGATGATGACTATGACTCAGAAAAGGAGGAAAAGCAAGCAAAGAGATTAATGAAAGCAAAGAAACTTGACAGTGAGGATGTAAGTATACTACTGAATGTCTCTTTAAATTAACCCTTTCGTTACCAACCCGGCTGAAACCGGCTCTGGCTTTGTATTACAAATGTCTTGTTTTCATAAGTTTCGAATTAAAATCTTCCACCAAACCTTAGTCACAATTTATGTTCCTAACACTAGTTGAATGATAACTAAGTTATTTTTGTAAATTCTTTGTTATATTTGAAATTAAATGAAAGAAACACAGAGCATCTCAACAGAAATATGGTAATAAAAGGGTTAAAGATGAAGTAATATCAATGTTGTGTAGGTTTAAGAGGACATCAGTTCATAATGAAATTTCTTTACAGTCACTTGACTGCTAAAAATAGCAGCCAAATTTTTTGTAAACATTCTTGGCAATCATTAACACTCTACTAGGGAACTATTTAATCCTTTCGATACCAACCCTGCTGAAACCAGCTCTGGCTCTGTATTACAAATGTCTTGTTTTCATAAGTTTGGAATTAAAATCTTCCACCAAACCTTAGTTGCAATTTATGTTCCTAACACCAGCTTAATGATAACTAAGTTATTTTACTAAATTCTTTGTTATATTTAAAGTAATTAAAAGAAATACAGAGCATCTCAAAATAAATACAGTAACGAAAGGGTTAAGACAGCAAGCTGGCGGAATCGTCAGCATACTGGACAAAACGCTTAGAGGCATTTCTTCTGGTTTTATTTTCTGAATTCATATTCCACCAAGGTGGACTTTTCCTTTTGTTCTTTTGAGGTCGATAAAATAAGTACCAGTTGAGTACTGGGATTAATAACCTCCTTCCCCCAAATTTCAGGTCTTGTGCCTATAGTAGAAGGTATTTGCCCAAGGTGCTATACAATGAAACTAAACCCTTTTGTTGAGCACTCCACTGATTCTACCAAATATCACCCACACACACAGCTATATTACCAGTGCAAGCATGGCTATAGGAACAGGCGTGACTCATAGGTGCAGATACGGCTGTGTGGTTAAGAAGCACGGTTTCTGATCATGTAGTAAGTGCTCAGTCCCATTGTATGTTGCCTTACCTAACTATTTATGGCACTTATATGTTATTGAATGTTTATTATGAACATTCACTAACATTCCATCTGATTTCCGTGCTGGCATGGATTGGACCATGCGAGTATGGAAAACGGACATTAAATGTTGATGATGATGAAAAGAAAATGAAATTATAATATTCCAGTATAATTATTTATGGTTTTTTTTTGTTTTTTTTCCCTTTCAATTTCTTTTCCACAGGAGTCCGGCTCTGATTCTGCTCCAAAGAAGAAGAAAGCCCGTATTGTTGAGAGTGAAGATGAAGACAATAACGATGCCGGTAGTGGTAGTGGCAGCGGTAGCGCTAACGAGGCAAGTGCTAATGAAGCAAGCGGTAACGAAGACAACAATGAAGAAAATGCTACAAACAACAATGCTGACGAGGACTCCTCTTAGAGTTAGAGTTAACGGGTTAATAGGTTAGCGGGTTTGGGATTTGGTTTAGCCTTTGTAAACACCTATGTGTTGTAGTAGCCCTTGCATAAATTCACTCCCATAAAAAAAAAGGACAACTTCAGGGTTGCATATTTGCAGAAAACTCTCTCATTCACTTTCCCCTGTATTTATTTATTTAGTGTTGCCTTTATGTATGATTAAAATGAATTACTTTAATAATGGTAGTCCCTTAAATGAATTAGGTGGTGCCTTGAATTCCCTATCATTTCATCTGTAAAAAAACCCAAAAGCCTATTAAGCCTTGTAAATATTTCATCAGTTCAAACCTTATAAATTTGTTTATTGTTTTTTGTTTTTTTTTGTTTTTTTTTTAAAAACTTTTTATTACTTTCCTGACCATCACACATAATCTTCTTTGTCATTGTTTGCTCCGTTTCTCATTCTCATCTATCTATTCCTGCTACATCTGAACAAAGAAGTGATAAACAACACTGAGCCGGATACATTGGAATATGTTGGGAAAAGAAATTTGACCAAAAAAAAAAAAAACAAGACTGAAAAAAAAAAAAAGAGAATTTCAAAATATGTTTACATCAAGAATTTATAAACTTTGAGAGAATGTGAAATGATTCTTTTTTTTTTTATTACATAATTCTACAATTGTAGAATTGGGTAATAATACAAAGTGCTCGCATCATCCTTCTTGCTAATGTTTATGTAAATTCTACACATATTTACATATTTTCAGATATATCATTTCTGTTTTATACTGGTATCTGATTGCTGTTAACCATAGATGAGCTTAACATAGCAAACTTCAGGGTCAAAACCCAAATGGAATTGGTATATGTATGTATAGGTATATGTGTGTATGCATATGTATGTGAGTGTGTATGTGTATATAAATATATATATATATATATATATATATATATATATATATATATATATATATGTATGTGTGTGTGTCTATATATAGATAGATAGATAGATAGATAGACACAGATGTATGTAGATAGATAGATAGATAGAATTTACTGTTCCATTATTGTTGGGATCAAAAATAGTACTCCATCCAGTGAAAGATAAATATTATTTTATATACATAGTATTTAAATATGAGCTACTGTTAGTTTCATGCTATGAAAATACAATAAACTGAAAAGCTTGTATTGCATGGCTTGTGTTTTCAAGCAAGCTTTCAGACTCAGGTATATAACATGGTTGGCTGTTTTTGCAAAAATGAGAAAGGACACTGACAATAGGCTAGAAATAGATTCATATGTGTATACAATGTATATGTAGGTTTATATATGTGTTAGTGTACATGTGTGTGTGTGTGTGTATACATAATAATAAATGCTATTAAATAACATAAATTTCACTAATCATTATTAATCAACCATCAATAGAATTAAATAGCTTATTTATACTCGAATAAATATAAATACTACTAAGTTCCTATTATTATTTGTGATATACTAATGTGAGATATACAAATGTAGATGAACAGAGATCAATAAATGTAGAAGAATATATTTGTCCAACACTTATATTTTACTTTTTTAAGTGATAAAAATGACTAGGGTGAGATTAATCGACAACTTTGAAGATAGGGAGGACATCCAGCCATAGAAACCATGGCAAAACAGACAATTGAAGCCTAGTGCAGGTCTCCTATCAAACTGTCCAACCCATGCGAACACGGAAAACGGACGTTAAATGATGATATATATTATGACGTGTAAGATAATTGTAATATTAATATATATCTTAATACCGTATTTTCTAACATACAAGTCAATGTTGTATATAGCGTAAACATGTATAAACATTCAAACATCATCACTATCTTTCCAAATCCTGTTGCGTTTCACATGGAATTTTTGGTCCTCCAAGGACATCTTGGTGTATAAGTTGAACTCCCTTATTTTTGGCTGTACTTCAGTCTGAAAAATCTGACTTGTCTGCTGGACAATGCAGTAGCAAGATTTACCTCTGAGGTTAATTCAGAATTCACTAGCAACATATGAAGTAGGGGAACTGAAAAAAAAGTCAAAGTATTTCTCAACATTATATCTATCATTGTTGTTCTACTTTAAATGACAGCTGCTTGTGTTGTATCGCTTCGTTAATGTCAGATTGTAACGTCTTAAAATGAAGAATATATTCTAGCAAAAGAATCTCTATCATCATTTGTTTGATATTTAAGGGGAAAGAAAAATAAATGAAATATTTTTTTGTCTTGAAGGTGTTTTAGCTATTCTGTATTATAGGACTCCAATACTTCTCCATTCATTTTGATAGAGTCTTTTGCTAGAACATCATATATATACACACATACATACAGGTACAACACCATGTTTCTGGACACCGATGTACCAGAATCTCTTGTAATCCACAAGCAGGTACTTCAAATTCCCACAGATGCTGGACTAGTTTGTTGACTGGTATCTTGTACAGTACAGTATAAATATACTTGTATGATTTATACCAAGCCTGACCAACTCAAATTACATTGCGGGCCAGTTTAATCACAGAACGTTTTTTTAGGGTTACTTGTATACTGACAGAATTGAAAGCCTTTTGCTTTTTCATGCTATTATTACAATAATAAATAAATGATTGTTGATTCAACAAGCAATGTTATCGTTGCAAAAACAGTAGTATCTTTCTTTTTTACTTTTCATTACAATCTTTAATTTTTGATAGAATTTTAAAAATGTTTGTTTAAATAAACCCATTTCAAGAAAGTATCAAGCAGGCAGCAAGATAAAAGTCTGTGGGCCCCAGGTTGGCCAGCCCTGATTTATACTAATGTACCAATACTTGTATTTAATTTATCTAACCTTTTAGCATTTAAACTGGCCATGTCTGGCTCAAATATTCTCCCCGTTTTATGTTCTAACTAGTCAGATCTTTCTTCTCACACCTACCTTACAATGTCATTGTAAAAATAAGCAATCACATCAAAATCTTGAAGCAATGGAATAATGCATGATTAATTCAAACAATGTGAATATATAAGTATTACATTTAACAGAGTAATCTGAATGCTAAAAGCTTGAGTAAATTTGATATTTATTTAATTTAGAGTGTATTGACCTAGTATTCTGGAAAGGTTCCAGAAAGTCAATGTCGTACCTGTGTATATGTGTGTGTGTGTGTATATTTCTTCAACCATTATAGTTCCAACTTGACAGCTTGTTAGGTTGGGAAGCTAATTGTTCTTCTATTGAAGAGATTGACTAATTTGTTCTTTGCTACGCCTCATTGCAGAGGTTCCACCTTGTAAATAATGATGCAGATGTGAAGATTAATAAACAGAAAAGATATTTTTTGACTTTTAGTTTGTCTTCCTTATTAATGGATGTTCTAAATTTATTGCATAATTTTTCATTCTTTTCTTTTTCTTCATTGTTTTACTTGAATAATTTTTAGAGATGTAACAACAAAGATTAGCAGTTTGATGTGTGTGTGTTTGTGTTCAACCCATGGAAAGCGGACATTAAATATTGATGATGATATATGATTATGAATATATGTGTGCATGTATAATTACTGTGCTAATTCATCTGATTATTGTCAGGTGGGTGTTGTTATTCCAGTATCCAGGGAGATAAATTTCACTAGTGCTGGTGGCAAGAGAAAAACACTCGGTACACTCTGTAAAGTGGTTGGTGTTAGGAAAGAAGGGCATTCAGCCCTTCCTAGACACCATGCAAAAGATGACACGAGCTCGACACAGCTCACTGTTTCCCTGTCAAATCATCTGACCCATGCCTACATGGAAAGCAGATGTCAGATGAAGATGATGGTATATATGTATGTGTATATATATAGAGAGAGAGAGAGAGTAAGAGGAGGGGTGTAAATATCCAGGCAGATAACATGTTACTCTATGTAAAGTGCCAAGGCTGGTTTCTTCCAGTGGTCTGTTTTAAGGTATATTTCCTAAAAACTACAATCTGATGTTACGGTTTACTTCCTGGCTACTTTCAGTGTAAAATCACAATACTGACAATAAGGAAAATATTGGTAGAACCTATTAAGACCATTGCCGAGTATTTAATACCCAAGCTAGTATATAAATATATATATATATGACTGGTTTCTCTACAGTTTCCATCTACCAAATTTTACTCTCAAGGCATTGATTAAACCAAAGCTGTAGCAGAAAGTACTTAAGGTTCCACACAGTTGGATTGAACCTGAAATCATCCTACCAGGGTTTTACTGTCATTCGATGCAGCACCTGCAGGCTGGAAGAGGACTTAGGGCAGGCCCCACACCAGATTGCTGGACATGATTGAGAAAGATCTCCAGAGGCTTGACATCATCATGGAGGATGCAGAGGGGCTGATGCAGGACCACTAGTGATGGCGAGCACTTTATTGTCTTTTGCAATGAGCGTGAATGCCCCGGTCTGTAGGAAATGGCCGAAACCGATCCATGGTGCAAAAAATGTTGGGGGATCACGGCTCTAAAAGCAGTGAGCAAGAGAGATAACTCCGATGAAATCAGTTGATCGAAATTTAGGAACATTATAGAGTAGACGTTTTGTTTTCTTTTATGTCTGGTATTGTGTGCTGGTAAGCTGCGATTTTATACGTGTCTGTATAATAATTAAATTATATATATATACAGGGTGAGCCAAAAGTAGGTGGACAGTAAAAAAACACAAAAAACATAGTTATAATAAACAATTGCGTTCATATAACTGATAAGGTAATCTTCAAGTTTAGGAGGATAAAAAAAAAAAATATTCAAGGGAAATAACTGAACGACTTACCAGTATTATCCGTTTTCTTCTAGCTGTTTATAAATAAATCACACCCTAACCCTAACGTCAATCAAATCACGTGTGTGATTTATTTATAAACAGAGATGTACGGAGAATACTGGTAAGACGTTCAGTTACTTCCCTTGAATTTTTTTTTTTTTTATCCCCCTAAACTTGAAGATTACCAACTGATACATAAACCTATTCCAAATACTGTCCACCTACTTTTGGCTCACCCTGTGTATGTATATATATATATATATATATATATATGGGAGAACTTACGGAAAAAAAAAACAACAGACGAGGACAGGTGGTGTAAACAACAAAAGGATGTATTAGTTTGACGCTCGGGAATACAGAAAGTCTTTAACGTTTCGAGCTACGCTCTTCAACAGAAAGAATACGGAGAAAAAAATTTATATATATATATATATATATATATATATATATATATATATACGCACACATACATATGTTACATATATAATGAAAAGTCACCCTGTGAACTGCGATAGTAAAAATAATAGAAATAAAATTTTAAAATATATTCTTTCTATGCGGCCCATTACCAATTGATTCACGGTCCTCCGGTGGCTGGAATTCTTGTAGATTAATTGTTTGGATAATCAAGTTGATGAAAGTTCCCCCCCCCCCTCTCTCCCTCTCCTACCTTCCCTCTTTCTCTTACTCCCTCTCCCTTTCTCTCACTCCCTCTCCCTCCCTCTCAACACTGAATCAACAACACAAGACAACATGGCGGAGAACGTGGATCCGCTCAACTGGAGTGTCGACATGGAAGTCAGCTTGTTCCATGCCATGCGTGGACACAAACCAGTTGGTAAGTGTTTCATATTCATCCTTATCAAAATCGAAAACGTTTCAAATAACTGTTCGCTGGCATTGTGTTGTTAAACCTTTCTCTACAGCACGACCAGTTTTTCAAGACATCCTGCGTGTGTGTATGTATATATATACACACATATATATATATATATATATTGTGTACGCACACATACATACTTATATATATACACGTACACGATTAGTGTGTGAGAAGAACAGAGTACTAAATACCATTGTAGAAATTAAATATATTTTATTTAGTCGAGTCAGTCTATTGCTACTCACAGTATGTGTGTGTGTGTGTGTGTGTGTATATATATATATATATACGCAAGCACATACATACACAAGGCTTGTACATTTCTGTCATGGTGTCTCCATGATAATAGTGAAACTTAAACGATAAAAGATTAATCAATTTATGATATATATATATAAGCAATCCTTCGATGTTAGTGCACATTCACTCAGACGCTTATATATATATATATATATATATATATATATATATATATATATATATATATGTGCTAATCGGGTAAATGTTTGTGTTTACAAAGTAGAGCAACAAAAATATTCAATACAATAAAAACGTGGAATTTCTAGTTTTATTAGTTGTTTGTAAGTTTCATGATCTCATGTAATATCTATCGATATATACACATTTTTTAAAATAAAGTATACATTACTATGTGTGTGAATATGTTTATATATGCACAAATATTCCAATTTCTTGGCTAATCTTGATGAAAGAAAGAGTGTATACATACATACAAGCATTATGTCCTATACTTATATGTCGAATTGTAATAATAATTTTACATTAAACTGAAGAACTAATGCTTTTTGTAGAGTACATATCTATTATTAGGGGTCCCTATTATGCTTTAACATAAATAGTGTTGACAGTGACTTCGAAGTTTCGGAATATATGTATGTATAAAATTCTTTTATTGACTGTAATACAAGCCACTGAATCTAGGAGACTTGTCACCGAAGGATCGCCAATATTTCTTTTCTTTCATCTCTGTTAAAATGGTTTGCATTTGCTTTAAAGAAATCTTTTGTTTTTTTTCAA
This sequence comes from Octopus bimaculoides, assembly GCF_046866305.1. Taxonomy (NCBI): domain Eukaryota; kingdom Metazoa; phylum Mollusca; class Cephalopoda; order Octopoda; family Octopodidae; genus Octopus; species Octopus bimaculoides. The sequence goes on along the minus strand of NC_142950.1, from coordinate 32,951,547 downwards.
TCTATATATTTTAAGTAAATATTATAAATATAATTTATAAACAATATAAATTTAGTATAGTGTGCGTAACTAGCTTAACATATTGGAAACGGTGTAAACTATGTAACTATACCTTAGTGATAACTGTGTTGATAGTGAAATTAACAATGAAATAATTCAGTAAAGTCGTAATCTGATGCACCGGAACAATAGAAAAAAATTATCATCATTTTCTTTATTTGAAATTTCAGGAGTAAATCGGTTCTTCCAGATGATTTGTATTCATGAAAAATTGAACAATGCTTCAAGCAAGAAGATTCCTATTAGTGATGTATGGAAACATTTGGGAGAAATGTATGACCTCATGGCTTTGGTAAGATTTTATTGAAACTATACCTTATTCCTCAAATCTTAAAAAAAACATTAACACTTTATGACAAATATATAAATACATATATATATATATATATATATAGGGTTATCCCATATATAATGCAATTTTTTTATACTTCTTTTATTTTTCAAAATTAGGGTAAACAAAGTTCTTTTTTAATCTAAAATATACTCTCCTTCATTTTTACTATACTGCTCTTCCATCTGTCTGGTAGACTTGCAAGACCCCTTTTCCAAAATTCACTTGCCTGTGACAAAAAATACTTCTCCAATATTGTTCTGACCTCGTCTACAGAATTCATATTTTCCCCATCCAAATGATTTTGAAGACTGCAGAATAAATGATAATCAGATGGTGCAATGTCTGGCAAATACGGTGGGTGGAGCATCATTTCCCATTCAAACTGCTCCAGCCTTTGGAATGTCATCCTCGTTGTTTGTAGCCGAGCATTATCCTGATAGATCACCTTTAGTCTTTCTCAGACAGAAACTGAAAGAAGTCTGTTGTATATATATATATATATATATATATATATATAATAGATATATATGTGTGTGTGTTTGTCCCCCCATCACCATTTGGCAACTGTTGTTGGTGTCTTTATGTCACCGTAACTTAGCAGAGACCAATAGAATATGTACTAGGTTTAAGGAATAAGTCCTGGGGTCAATTTGTTTGACTAAAAACCCTTTAAGATAGTGCTCCAGCATGGCCACAGTCAAGTGACCACAACAAGTAAAAAAAAAAGATTATATATATATATATATATATATATATATATATATTGTGTATGTGGGTATATATCTATCCATTTATGTATTTGTTTTGCAGAACGAGTCCGAAATATTTCCTTTCCCTAATCGTATCTGTGATTTTGAATTGAATGGCAATGAGTATGGCAACCTTCTGTCTGGAGAATTTCCTCGTTACAAACCTGGTGCTTTTAGCTCTCTGGACGAGAATAACACGAGTGAAACAAGTAGATTATTGAGCACAGCTGATATAAAGACCGAAGAAAAAGGTAGGACATTTAATGGGATTTTTTTGTAGAAAAATTCATATTTTTTTTATTAATGAGTGGTTGTGTGGTAAGAAACTCGCTTCCCAACCCCGTAGTTCTGGGTTCAGTCCCACTGTATGGCATCTTGGGTAAGTGTCTTCTACTATAGCCTCAGACCAACCAAAGCTTAGTGAATGGATTTGATAGATGGAAAATGAAAGCCTATCATATATATATATCATCATCGTTGTTTAACGTCCGCTTTCCATGCTAGCATGGGTTGGACGATTTGACTGAGGACTGGTGAAACCAGATGGCTACACCAGGCTCCAATCTGATTTGGCAGAGTTTCTACAGCTGGATGCCCTTCCTAACGCCAACCACTCCGAAAGTGTAGTGGGTGCTGTTACGTGCCACCGGCACAAAGGCCAGTCAGGCGGTACTGGCAACGGCCATGCTCAAAATGGTGTATTTTACGTGCCACCTGCACAGGAGCCAGTCCAGTGGCACTGGCAACGATCTCGCTCGAATGACTTTTCATGTGCCATGCCTTATTCTTTTTCTTTCTGCATTTTAATAATCTAGTTATTATAGATTTACCAGTGTTACACGATTTCTTGTCGATTTTTCTTTGGCAGGTTTGCATAAAATTCAGCTTAAAGACATTTCCAGTTCTTTATCGAATACAAGCAATTCTGGCAGTACATCGTACTCCCCCTCCTCTTCCTCCTCAACTTCTCTGGTCTCCACCCTTTCTTCAAACACAAGTGAAAGCTCGAAGCGGAAACGTACTCGACAAGGACAAACTCCCGGAGTGGACGGAGCTCCCAACAAACGTAAGAGGAGATTTGTTTGAAAAATAAAAGATTATATATGTATATGCACACCAAAGAATTTTTTTTTTTTTTTTTTTTTAATGGTTCTGATAGGCAAATAACTCGGTGGAAGTGTTTTCACCCCAGAAATGTTTTTTTGTTTATTTTTTCTGTTCCCCAAACTATTTTCATTTTCCTTCTATTCTTAGTCTAGGACAATGATCTTTTGATGGTTAGTGAAATGAGGATTTTTATTTTTTTTGCTTGTGTACTAGACCCCCACCTATTTATTTATCCGGGAATAAAACATCTGACGGTGACCTGAGATCAAACTAACTGAAATGTTATCTAGATGTCAATATAAAAATAAAAATGCTTTACCTCTAAAGATGAGGTTACTAGTTTGAAAAAATGATCTTATTAACAACTTATTCAGATAGTTATGTATTTAATGTACAGATTCACTGTTGATTATTTAGATTATGAGAAGTGATGCATGAAATAATGCTCTACTACTTCACTGAGTCTGATATTTTTTAGCTGTGCACCAAGATAACCATATAACTAAACTGTTTAAATCATCTGAAGAACTAAGTAAATATATATGCGTATATATATATATATATATATGTATGTACTCACACCCATGCACTCACACACATAATCAGAGTTTTCAGCAAGCAATAATCATGCCTATAGTAATCCTCATTGTTCAGGTATAGCTGTGTGAATACAGAGTTTGTATCGTAACCACATGGTCTTGAGTTCTCTGTCACTGCAAGGCACCTTGGGCGAGTGCTTTCTTCAAAGCAGAATTGGTAGATGGAAACTGTATCGAAGCACATTGTGTATGTGTGTAGATGTTTACATTCCCTTGAGCAAAACACTGGTGTTACATTGACATTCCAAATTTACAAATTGGATTGTTTGAAGATGAGTGGAATAAACTAATCACTTGCAAAACAGGCAAAGGTTTTTAACTGGAAGAACATTCAGCTGTAGAAACCATGCCAAAACTGACAGAAGAGCTTGGTGCAATCCTCTGGCTTGCCAGCATGGAAGACATTCATTAAATGATGATGATGATTCATATATATATATATATATATATATATATAGGTATGTTGATGCAAACAGGAAAAATAGAACTCAAAATATGAGTATATTTATATTTTTAATATTTAGCAGAAGCAACAGAGTGACTCAAGGTCTGGCACTTATCAAACTAGTTTGGTAAGTGCCAATGCACAAGACTCTTGGACCTCGAGTCTCTCTGTTGCTTCTTTTAAGGTGCCCCAGTATGGCCACAGTCTAATGATTGAAACAAGTAAAAGATAAAAGATATATATATATATATATCATCTTCAACAACATTTAACATATGTTTTCCATGCTGGCATGGGTTGGACGGTTAGACTAAAGCTGGCGAGATGCACCAGGTTCCAGTTGTGTGTTTTGGCTTGGTTTCTATGGCTGGATATCCTTGTCGACAATTAGACGTACGAATGCTACTTAAGGTTTTAGAGCTCTGCATAGAATATCCTCATCCAAGTCTGCCTTCAGACATTTGATCTCTGTAACAATGCAATAAAGTGTCCCCCTAATGATCTCCTGTGGTTAAGCATCCAGTTGCTCTTGGAACATTCAATGCAGCAGTTCCGAATAACCACAACAGTGAAACATATGTCGGGAACAAATTATATAAATTTGTGTTTATAATTTCTCTCACACACACACACACACACACACACACCAAACACTCATACACATACTTATAAACAAAATTGTCAAAAGAGTGCCTTTTTAATGTTGAACATATAAAACTTGGATGAAGTTTCTAACTATGATATTGCCACTAAAATCTGTAAATATTCTTGCTTCCACTCCACTACCTTTTTCTTTTTCAAATAGATATTTTTCTCTTAGATCTCTTGCTTCCCAACAAACAATGTATTTTTTTTCATCTTGAGAAATATCATAATAGTGTAGTAGTGATTACTTATGGAATAAATATATATATATATATATATATATATATATATATATATAGGTGCGGGAGTGGCTGTGTGGTAAGTAGATGGGACAGCTGGCACTTTTTGAACAGTGCAAGGATATCCAATTCGAGGTCTAGTATAGCTCTCAATTCCAAAATTACTATTAATTTAACTGTGATTAATTTAGTAGAGCTGATATGATAAATTGTATTTTTTTTTTCCCCCCTGAAAATAACAAAAGCCAGACTTGAATTCTCCCTGCAAACTTAGATAAATTTGTATACCTTGGGGTGACAAGGACACTGCTATCTTGCTCAAAGTACTTTGTTGGAAAGAGAAATTTTTGTAAATTTTAAAGGTATCACTGAGAATATATGAACTTATTCAAATTTTGAGAGCTGTATTAAATATGTCTTTGCAGTAGTTACTACCACTAGTTTTCTTTGAATTCTGCTCTTTTTTTTTTTTTAATACTTTATATTTGAGAGTGGCCACATTTAAATTTTGTTGAATCATTCCTGTGAGTGGCCACCAAACGTAAATTGTTTTGGACATTTTACAGAGGAAAGCCAGACTTCAATTTTATAAAAATTTATTCTTCACTTCTTGTGAAACACCACTTCAAAAAATAAATGTGATATTTGTTGATACACTAAAAGGAAATTATGTCCTAAATGTAATATTGGTAACTTCCAGAATTCTTTTGAAGATTTCTATACACTTTCATCATCATCATCATCATCGTTTAACGTCCGCTTTCCATGCTAGCATGGGTTGGACGATTTGACTGAGGACTGGTGAAACCGGATGGCAACACCAGGCTCCAATCTAATTTGGCAGAGTTTCTACAGCTGGATGCCCTTCCTAACACCAACCACTCAGAGAGTGTAGAGACTTTATATATATAAAGTCACATGACTGAAACAAGTAACAGAATAAAAGAAATAAAGAATATATATGTGTGTGTGTGTGTATACGAGTGAGTAGACTAACAAACACGTTTAGTAGGAGTTACACATATTATTTTTAAAATTTTAATTTTGGCCCATGCAACTTAATAATGTTCTAGGGCCAAATGAAAATGTTTCAAATAATATCTATCTATATATATATATATATTGGTAAAATGAATGGTCTACTATAGACATTCCTCAATATTTAAGTCAGCATCAGAATTGTATTTTATTATATACAATGATGTTCCTTAGACATGCATGCACAGACACACAAAAACGTATCCAGTACAGTACAAGATATTTCTCTTCAATATATTTTACCGACTGTGAGACATCTGAATCACTTCAGATCTTTGTGTAAATTCATTTCATGTATTTTAATGAAGTAATTAACCAGCTTTATTTCCACACCTCTGATTACCTTGGAGGCGCTGGTACATCTTCTATTATAGGTGCTAGAACAAACAAGACACACAGTTAACATGATAGAAAAAGAAGCACACTGCTCTGCTCTTTAAGTGTTGTTAACAGCGACTGGCAGGAAATGCTGACCACTACTACTGCTACTACTACTACTACTACTACTACCAATGAGCATATCTCAATGTGGGCTTACTCTACTACTACTACTACTACTACTACCTACATACATACCTGATGGCTGCTTCTCAACGTGGACACAGGTGTCTTTGGAATCAGCTAAATACTGTTGCTTCTGGAATAGGTTAACTAGAAGTAAGGTATATTGAGAGTGTACTCTGTGTCTGTCTTATTGGTCGGTCGTCAGTTAATGAAATAATTGCATTTAAAAGAAAAAAAATAATGAATGGAAAGGTAAAAAATCCTGAAATCTGAACATTGTGAATTGGTAGTTTATAACATTCATGGTTCTATAAAACCTCAATGTCCTAGAAGAGTATGGGCATTGTTTTCTCACCAAACAGACTTAATGAATAAAAGCTTTTTTTAATGAAAAGCTTGACCTAAATTACTTACCAAGAGAAACTCAGTTTTTATACCGTCATCAATACATTTAGGTATCATTCTGTATAAAATTAATAAATCAAAATTTTATATATATATATACATACATATATATATATATATATAAAACAATATAGTTGGATAATGTTTCTAAAAGACAACTGAACAAACCAATCATCTCCCCTTATTTTTGTTCATGAATTGAAAACTATTTGTGAAAGACTGAAAGAAATATTAAAAAGAATCATTTCTTGTTTGTAATTTGGATACTGTTTGTAAAAGACCTTTAAATAAACCAATCCTTTCCCATTGTTCATGGTTGTTGGAACAAAAAAAAAAAAAAGAGACAAAACACTTATTTCCCTTCATTTTTGTCTGTAAAAGACACCCAAACAATTCCCTCTTATTTTTGCTTGTAGAAAGCGCCTACACACACACATGAATTATTTCCCCTTTATTTTCTTTGTAAATTGTATCCCCCCCCCCCCACCAAATCCAATAAACTAATTATTGTCTCTTTGTATCTTGTTTTTGTGTATGTGTCTATGTGAATTCACTTATTTTTGTTCTGACAATAAAATGAAATTAAACAATTTGTTGTTGGTGTCATATTTCTAAAACTTTATGTCCACCATCACCATCATCATCATCGTTTAATGTCTGCCATCCATGCTGGCATGGGTTGGATGGTTTGACAGGAGCCAGTCAGGCAGGAACCTGCACCAGGCTTCTGTGTCTGTTTTGGCAGGGTTTTTACAGCTGGATGCTCTTCCTAGCACCAACCACCCAGTAGAGTGGACTGAGTGTTTTTTTACTTGGAACCAGCACAGCCAAGATCAGTTTTGGTATGGTTTTTACAGCTGGATGCCCTTCCAAACGCCAACCATTTTACAGTGTGAACCAATTGCTTTTTATGTGGCATCAGCACTGGCAGGGTCACCAAGTAACTTGGAAGACAAAATTTCTTTTAGAGGGCATTGAAGGAGGTTCAGAGTTATTCAGTCAGAGAGAGATCAGGAATGAGGACAGAAACGGGTGTGTTGTTATAAAGGTGCCACATGGTTACCCAGCCTGAAGGAAGAGCTGGAGAGAGAGAAAGAGAGTGGGAGACAGCAAGATTACAAAAGAGAGCAGGAGACAGATGATGGCTAAGTACCAGGTAGAGTAGTATCTGTGCTCAAACTTTTATCTCTGTTAACTGCAGAAAGCAGTTTTACCCCCACAATCCTGACAAGAAACCTTCTAAGCATATTCTCCATATGCTGTGAGAAGTGGAGATACTCTTAGTGACATTTCTTACAAAAGGCAATTCTTCAGATTCCCTTAATTTTCCCCATATTTCATCAAATATCTCTTTATAGATCAATAATCAAATACTTTTGGAGGTGGATATGAAAAGAAAAAAAAAACATGCCTACAGCAGATACTGAAAAAGTATTGCAGAAGTAGAAAATATCGATTCTATATAAAGGTAGGGTGGTCACAACTGGACGGCTTTTGGTATTAGTTCTGCTTATAGAGGATTGAACAACAAGAAGCTACAAACATAACGTAACAGATGTAATATAAAAAATAAGATCTGATGTGGGCGAACTAAAGATTGAAAATGATTGATTTTATTTTGATATTTTTTATTCTTAATATGCCTAGAATATTATCTAACGTATCTTTCTTCTTTATAAATGTTTGATCCGATTAACATTTGACGTCTGCTATCAGGTCGACACGTTATGTAGAGGCTCCTTGTAATATACCTGACAAAAATATACATCGTCGTCGGGTTTATATCACTTGAGTGAAATGTACAAGTTGCGAATTGCACGTAAAGAGGGATAACTCTGCGTTACTGCGTTTATCGATGGAAATATTGACGTTGAAGATAATGGTGGTCTTAAATTTTATAAACCAATAAATTTAGAAGAAAATATACATTATTTACACGTTGAAGCTCACAAATTGCCAATTCATATCTTTCTCATTAATAGTTGTAAAATTATGCAAAATGGTTGAACAGGGCGCAGGTGTGACTTTGCGGTTTTGGGTTCAGTCCCACTGCATAGCACCTTGGATAAGTGTCTTCCGTTATCGCCCTGAGGCGACCAAAGCTTCGCACTTAGATTTGGTAGGCAGAAACTGTGTGCCTTTGTGTTTGTCACTCATCATCACTTGATGAATAGTGTCGGTTTGTTTATGCCCTTATAATTTAGTGATTCAGAAAAAGAGACCAAACAGAGTAAATACTAGGCTTAAAAAAGGAAAACCAAGTACTGGATTGATTTGTTTGGCTAAGCCCTTCAAGGTGGCGCCACAGCATGGCCGCAGTCCAGTGACTGAAGGAAGTAAAAAGATATATAAGAGCATTTTGCGCCTTGTGGTAGCAAGTGTGTATCCCCTGATATTGTACCAAAACCAAATGGAAATTCACGAATATAAGGTGAGTTCAAAGTAGGAATTAATCACAAAATTTGTTTAGACTTTACTCCAATTCCTAATATTGAACCAGCCTTTCAGTCATTATTTGGAATAAAGTTCTTTTTCAAAACTCTGCCTGAAGTACACATCCTTAAATTTCATATCTGATGATTTCAAAGATGTTATTACTAGAATCACTAAGGTGGCATGCTGGGCTAAATGCTTAGCAGTATTTCATCTATCTTTACATTCTGAGTTCAAGTTCTGGTGAGGTCGACTTAGCCTTTCATCCTTTGAGGGTTGATAAATTGAGTACCAGTTAAACACTGGGTTGATGTAATTGACTAGGCCCCTTTCCCAAAATTTCAGGCCTTGTACCTTTAGTAAAAATGTTATTACTACTGACACTCTTATTGGTTTGTTGAGACAGACATGAATGCCTTATGATATCCATCTATTGATCAAGCGATCATTCTCCATCCATCAATCAAGCCATCTTCTCCACCCACTATTCCTGGGAAAGTCATGGGGGTAGAATCTTCAGGCACTTTCCCCATAGGGTCCTGTCAGAAGCAACCAACATTACACTTTCTGGCTGGATTTCCAAGCATGACCAACTGAGATTATGGATATTATCCAACCATCCTGGATCCTAGGCTAGGAACCACTGGCCTACAGTACTAAAAGTGAAGGCACATATTGGATAATATCACCATCACTGTATTGACCAGACTATCAAATGTGGTTATACACCGCTGATCACAATGTGCTTCCTTGCATCGTTGCAGCAATCGAGTAATGTTACCCCACTGGCCAGGTGGGCAGGCCATTATTTCCACTGAACAGGATATAAGTCCATTGCAGGGTTACAGCTGAGTGGAATGGAGTAACATGAAATGAAGTGTTTTGCTCAAGACCATAACACACCACTGATCTAGGAATCAAAACTATGACCTTTGTGATGGTGAGTGCAACATCCTAACAACAAGACCATGGCTGGAACATCTCTGATCATAGTTCAGCTTAATCAAAGCTGATCAGAGAGTAATCAACAACAACAGACAGGACAATTACTGAAAATGAATTATCTAATGACATTCAGCATACAATTTTTAATAAAATTATACTTTACTTTAAGGGCTCTCAACAATTTTTATCCATCAAACTCCTTTGATTACTATATCATCCAGGTGGATCCCCATAGCTATTTTATGTATAAAAACTAATTTTATAGAAATTGCTTTCAAAATTCCTATTTTGTTTTTCACACGTTAATTTCTGCAGGTTGAACTATGTAAAATGTTAGAGAAAGAAATCTAGCTGTTTCTTGTAATGCATACCAATAAATACATTTAGAGCAAAGTTTTTTCAGTGGGGACCTTAAAATATTATTGTGGATCCCCAATTCACCATTTTGTTGTGTGGATCCTGGTTGAGAACCACTGCTTTAACTCTTTAGCCAAAACAGTAATTCTAAAAATATGCAATAAACATCATTAAGACCTTGAAGCTACAAAACAATGCATGATTAATTCAGAACAATGTAAATAAATGCACATTACATTTGGTTGAGTAATCTGAATGCTAAAGGGTTCAGACAAAAATAAAATAAAAATAAAACTTGAAGAAAATGAATTTAAAAAATAAAACAAAACATTACACCAAATGCACTGGTTTATTGCTTCCATTGACACTTTCATCCAGTCTTCTAGATTACCATTTTTGCAGCATTTATTAATTACCAGCATGTGATGATTCCGAAAGGAATTTGTAGTTTAAAGTTACAGAAATTATAAATTTCTTTATGGTGAGTTTAAAAAAAAAAGGGAAATAAAACCAACAACATAAAACACCCCTAACTTTCTCTAGAAAATACCAATAGAGCAGAAACTGTATTGATATTATTAAATATGTATAATGATCATGGAATATATCGAGTTAAACATAAACATTATATATATATACATACATATGTATACATATATGTATGTATACATACATACCTATATATATATATATATATATATATATATGTGTGTGTGTATACATACATATATGTATACATATATATGTATATACATACACATATATATACATACAGACACGTCTATATATCTTTGTCCTTTGTGAGTAATTTCAAAAGGATATATTTACAATATCATGATTTTTCACACCAGTAAATCCAGATCAGCATAAACTGCAGCATCCATGGATTTTGGACCGAATGACATTGATGGCTACTATATGACAATAGAGATATACTTAATCCTAATCAATGTATGGAAATACAATATTAAGAATATTTGATATGATATAATATCCTTCATACTAGTGCCATCATCTCAAAAATTGGAACATGGTTTGACACGTTAGTCAGTCACTGCAGAAAGATATCCAGAGGTTTTTAGTTGATATGCTTTATGACATTAACGTAGCCATGAGAAATTCAATTTTGATTATAAAACTCCGACCGACTAGCTTATCAAGGTTCACTTCCTGAAAGGAACCTTCCAGGTTTTTCCACTTTGGATCTGTAACAACTGAACTGTCATAAGAATGAGGTAAAGATTGAATATATACATGCTGACCTGTGGCAGCCCCACTCCGAATGCACACCAGTTTGTCCCCTTTAGGTGACCCCAATGTAATAGAAGAGGCAGTACCTAAAGGCTCCATCTGTCCAACTCCAACACAGTTACTACTTGATAAAATTTGCCACCCCATTAGTTTACTCAAGAATACGATTATGGCTAAATGGTGGAAAGCAATCTGCCACATGAGCAGATCCTCTAATTCTTTGGGCTCGAATGACAATATGCTGACTCTTCCGTCTCTACTGATTGCTTTTATAGTGTCAGTGCCAATCTCTAACACCAACGATGTCCTGTTAATCTCATATCCAAGAGAAGTTATATTAATTTTAACACTAGATTCAAGACTGCTGTTTAAACAGCTCCAGTGGGTAGAAATCTGAGGATCAGGTACGTGGATAGCCATCCTATCAACTGTTTCCATGACACGTTTACGAAGCACAGCATGCTTTGTCTGTTGTATTATTTGTTCCAGCAGCGTTTCGTTCTCCGTCATTTCTGTAAGATCCTGGCGACTGTAACCATGGGGCCCAGCAAGTCGCCGCCTTTTGCTCAAACCCAATGTGACAGTGACTGGATGTGGGGGTGAATGGTTGATAGTTTTATAATGAGCTTCTCGGAGAAGCTGATGAAGAGAATGTTCAAGAACATGGTTGTGATCCACTTTGAGAGAAGTAACACGTTTATCCTTGTCGTTGTAATGGCACAATACAATTGAGAGCTGGACACCAGGGAATATATTCGTAATGATTTGGTTACCAACAACCATATGTGGTACCTGAGATTTCAACTGTACTGCTTCTCGAGCCAGTTGTGAAAATAGTTCTTTGCAAAACAAAACATTTTGAGCAACTTCCAATTTCTGATGCCAATATGTGTCTGAAGGAACGGGACATAATCCACTTGGCATTTTCAGAGCTACACTTGTCAGGTCTGATAATTCCGGGAAAGTCTTCACTTCAATTTTTACGTAAGCAACACCTTCTAACTCACTTGGAATGATTACTTCAAGACAACTTTTCGGTGTGCCAGAAATAGAATCAATATTGTCCATCTCTTTCGTACTTTTAACAACCTCGAACGTTCCACTCTGCCAATACCTGGAACCAACAGATTTGTAACTGAAATCTCCAAGAATGGTATTTCCAACTTTTTTTAGTCTCCAATTATGTCTAAGTTTTAAGAGTTCTATGTGAAAGTCAGACTGAGTCCTCGCACTTGTTTCTTGTTGTGATTTTTTCAGACGTTCCGTTCCCTCGACCAAAACAGCTGCAGCCGAAACCAAACTCCGCTTTTTTGCCAAGAGCTGAACTGCCACGCGAGACTCGTTAGATTCACCAACTACGTGATCAAGAATCATATAACGTCTTTCTTTTGCAATATTAACAACATCATTAAGAACACTTATCTCAGTTAATGCGATCTTCAGTTTATTCCTCACAGAATCCCACGGCCACAGCGAAGGTTGGAATGGCGCTAACACTTTCTCGTCTGTTTCCTTCTCCCCTTCCGATGTTGGTTTGCCCTTTTCTTCACTTTCATCTCGGTAAAAATCGATCTTATGTGCAAGTTTGGTTAGGTTTTCTGACATAGAAAGCGGCGGTAAACATAATTCCTGCCCATCAAATGAAACTTCTTGGATTTGTTGTTCAATAATTGACTCGACACTAACAGAAACCTCGCCGGTCGCCATCTTTGTTCAGTTAATACAAAATCTGGATTGGGGGATTAGATTCGGCTTTTTTAATCACCAAAGTGAAATACAGAGGCATCTACGAAGTTACGGTGAAGCGTCTACGTGGTCGTTCAAACTGTTACAACTAGCAGTAAAATCTGCTTCAAACTACAGCCCATCATTTAAAAATGAAGTGAGACACATTAGATAGTGTTGTCTTAGATACTCCTCCAAAATGGGATCGCAAGGGATGAAACGTCTTCGATGATACATCTGCTCAATAGGGGTTGACCTAGATAAACAAAAATAATAACAACAACAGGGACGAATAATAATAAATCAAAGAAATTCTATTATTTCACAAAATAATAAAAAAACAATGAATTATTGCTATAAACTAACAAACATCGTTAGATTTATTAAATTATAGAGAAACAACACAGGAATAATATTTCGTTTCGTCGGCTTTGTCTATCAAAATTTTTTCCGGAAATCTAACCGAGAACTTCCTGTGAATCTGAAGAAATTGTTTGGGATCAGTAGAAGCCAGGCTTTTGGGCGATCTCGGCTGATTTTACCATGAAATGTCATTACGAAGTACTTGGAGTTCCGTTCGATGTCGGAGACGAGGAATTAAAAAAATCTTACAAAAAGCTTGCTCTGAAATGGCATCCAGGTAAGTTTTTTTTATGGGAGCAGACGTAGTATTTCACATTCTTTTTGTACCACATGTCTTTTTCATTCATTGTTTATATAGATATTTTGCCTCCACACAGGGAATTTCGATCCGCTAGAAATAGCTGCCGGTTCTCACTCATAATAACATAGCTGTCTTTAAAATATAATGACGGGACATTGAATAAATTGGTCCAGAAAAAGGAATAGGATGGCCAAAGCTGGAACAGCTGAGATCTACTCAGTTAAGGCTAATTTGGGGGCTAAACAAGACCTAACAGAAAACTGGGAGCTTTAACGTGTTCGCTCGTCCTGTTAAATATAGAAACCAAACCTTCATGTCACAATCTACCCTCTTAGAAAACAAGAACAGGATAAATAATGTCTGTGAAATAGTAAAACAAGAAAAATTGACGGGATGGTCACGGCTGGTATTCTTTTGATCAAAACTGTTAAGCAACAGCAACCGTCATTTAATTACAGATCGTTCTTTACTTTCGTGTTATTTTCATTCCAGTTAAGAATTGTTCACAATCAATTTATTATACGTGTTCGATAACTTCATATTAAATAAATAAATTTGTGTGCGTGCGGTGTGTGTGTGTATGTATATATATATGTGTGTGTGTGTGTTTGTTCAGTTATGATAAAAATTATTTTACATTGATCTGATGGGTTACCCTGTACTGTACTTTTATAGCGTACATATTTATTATTCTTTAACAAGAATATTATTGATAAGGAAGGACTTCGACGATGGCTTAATCGACCGAAAAGTCACTGCTGTGTGTGCGACTGTGATATGTCAACAGATTGCGTAACAGGCAGAACATGTGAGTCGAAGTTTACAAACGTATTGGTAGCTTGAAAAGATCGTGCACTGCATCCGACTATACTTCTGCCTCCACATGTACACGTCTATATTTGTAAAGGGTTTGCCAACTAAAAGGTCATGTAACAATCACTGTTTGGAAGCGCGATTTATTTTTTGGAGCCAGAGATGGGTTTCCTCGGAGATTAATGGACAGCCAGCTCTCTGTCTGCCTCTCTAGCATACAATATTTAGGAAACAACGGCGGAATTCTGTTTTGAGTACCCCATATAACTTCTCATAAGTTTTTTTTATTTTCGGAATTTTCAGTAAATGTTTGTGTATTTGTGTTCTACACAGGAATTTATACGATTATGAAAATACATTTAACAGAAAAATTTTTTGGATCTTTTTCTTTCTTCTTTCAGAGTTTAAAATACGGACAGTCCGAATTTTTTTTGTTTAAACCCCTGCAATAGACCATTAATTGTATTTAAGGGGGAGAAAGATATCGAAAAACATCAATACATCAGAGTGAGAGAGAAACGAGAAGGGTATTAGATGGTCCTAAGATGTACTAAAAATAACAGCTAGATAGCCCTTAAAAGAAAAAAAATTGTCGGGTGGGGTTGCATAATTGTTTGAATTCCCGTGTGTAGAACAGAAATTTTCAAAAATTTTATGAAAATTCAAAATAAATAATAAAATACGAGGTGTGTATGAAAAGTCTTGAGCCCCCAATAAACAAAACATTGTTCAAGACTTCTGAGGAAGGTACAAGACTTCAAGGCTCAAAACTTTTCATACACCCCTCGTAAGTTATGAGGGGGTGCTTATAGCAGAATTCCACCGAAATAACTAGTGAAGGTTCTAAACTTTTATATCTTTTTTCCACGATGAAGGATTTCTTACTTGTAACTTCCTTGTTTAGGAAGTTCATATTCATGGCAAAATAATTTATTCTGCTGTGTGAACTTGGCGAAGTTTCCCCGCTGTGAACTTATATTGTTTGCATGTATCTTTATTTTCTCCATAGACTGTGGCTACGCTGGGCTTCCACCTTGAAAAAATTGACTCCACTACTTATTTTCAAGTCCCGTACTTTTCTATCGGTCTTTTTGGCCGAATCGCTAGATCACGAAGACGTAAACAAACCAACTCAGTTGTTAAGCTGTGGTGATGGTGGTGGAGACCAATACACGTTACGAGGGGCTTCCATAGTTTCTGTTTCCTAAATTCATTCACGAAGCATTGGTCAGCCGCAGGCTATAGTAGAAGGCATTGGTTCAAAGTGCCACGCAGTGGAACCGAACCCGAGACAACGATCTCGCTCGAATGTCTATTCACGTGCCACCGGCACAAGTGCCAGGAAGGCGACGTTGGTAACAATCACGCTCAAATGGTCCTATTTACGTGCCACCGACACGGAAGCCAGACAGCTGGTGCTCTGGCAACGATCACGCTCGGACGGTGCTCTTAGTCCTCCACTGGTACAGGCGCCATCACGATTTCGCTTTCGCTTGCCCCAACAGGTCTTCGCAAGCCGAGTTTAGAGTTCAGTGAAAGAGACGTACATATATGTATATATACATATATGTATAGTTTTTCGTAGAGGCACAGATGGCAATTGGGAGTGGTGGGTGAATATGGCGGCGTGCTGTTGAAAATAGTCCGCTTGATGCTGAGTGATTTGTCTCGGCGGTCACAAAGTCTCCAGAGAAAGTGCAACAGGGAAGTGGAGTTCTCTCTGTCCCTGGATCTAAATGAATGCAAGTACTGGGAACATCTTCCCTTATATATATATATATATATATATATATATATATATATATATATATATATATCATCATCATCATCATCATCATCATCATCATCATCATCATCATCATCATCGTTTAACGTCCGCTTTCCATGCTAGCATGGGTTGTACGATTTGACTGAGGACTGGTGCAACCAGATGGCTACACCAGGCTCCAATCTAATTTGGCAGAGTTTCTACAGCTGGATGCCCTTCCTAACGCCAACCACTCAGAGAGTGTATATATATATATATATAATTATGTGTATTTCTTCTATCTTAATGAATAAAAATTCTTCTGATAGAATAAATGGGTTAATAGAAACCAATGTAGCAAAGAACATATATATATAAAATTATTAAAAAGGGTAGAAATTGATATTAATCAATTAAAACCAGTAGTCTAGCATATTAAAAAAATCCGAAGATTAAAATTATATTACATACAAAAATAAGAGGAATGACCAGCAAAAGTGGACTCCTATATGCTAGAAATAGATGCCGAATCATCTAACCATGAAGAATATGTTCTCAGTAAAAATTCAGCGACACAGACTGTAAAAGGGCAAGACAAATGAAAAATACTAAATAATAATCGTTTTTTTATTATTTAGTATTTTTCATTTGTCTTGCTCTTTTACAGTCTGTGTCGCTGATTTTTTACTGAGAACATATTCTTCATGGTTAGATGATTCGGCATCTATTTCTAGCATATAGGAGTCCACTTTTGCTGGTCATTCCTCATATTTTTGTATGTTATATAGGGCCCCTGGACTGGCTCTTGTGCGGGTGGCACATAAGATGTACCATCCTGAGCGTAACCGTTGCCAGTACCGCCTGACTGGCCTTGTAGGGTTTTCGAGCGAGATCGTTGCCAGTGCCCCTGGACTGGCTCTTGTGCGGGTGGCACATAAAAGACACCATTTCGAGCGTGGCCGTTTTCGAGCGGGTGACACGTAAAAGCACCCACTACACTCTCTGAGTGGTTGGCGTTAGGAAGGGCATCCAGCTGTAGAAACTCTGCCAAATTAGATTGGAGCCTGGTGTAGCCATCCGGTTGCACCAGTCCTCAGTCAAATCGTCCAACCCATGCTAGCATGGAAAGCGGACGTTAAACGATGATGATGATGATATATATATATATATATATATATATATATATATATATATATATGCACATCTATCTTGTCTGTCTTTATATATGTATATATAAATTGTCACCCGGTGCCTGTATTAAAAAAAAAAAAGTAAGCAATATTATACCATTGTATTCTAAACAGTAACTAAGTAACTAAATGTTATTTTTTTTTATTTCTTTAAAGATAAGAATCCTGAAAACATAACTGAGAGTACAATCCAGTTCCGGTGCATCAAGCAAGCATATGAAGTACTCAGTGATCCACAAGAAAGAGCTTGGTATGACAAGCATAGAGATGCTATACTTCATGGAGGTATGTAGATAACAACATTATTCTCATTCATCATTATCATCATTTAACATCTGCTTTCCATGCCAGCATGCATGGGTTGGATGGCTTGACAGGAGCTGGCTAGTCCAGGGGCCTCACCAGGCTCCATAATCTGTTTTGGCTTCTTAAGAACCATTCCTTTACAACCAGTTTTACAGTACAGCTCCTCAACAGGTTTTCCTCAAACACACATTATGATGCTCTATGACTGTAATGCATGGAACAATTAGTGTAGAATGTGTTATTTATAATTTGTGTGAAGGCAGATTGACTACAAAGGAGTCTGTGATCAGCGTATGTGACCTGGATATGAAAAAATATGAAATACCTATTCTACAGGGTGTCCACAAAGCCTGGGTACATGGAGTAAATAAAATCATAACAAACAATTAAATATAAGAAATAATAATTTCTTAAAGTATGTGTTAATCCCCATGTACCCAGACTTTGTGGACACCCTGTATATATTAAATCTATTTCTTCTCACTTGTTATAATTTCCCTAATGCTTCATTTGCTTGTTTTAAATATGTTTGTTGTTTACGTTTTTGCAGGACTCGGCAAAGGTGATTTTGAAGACAACAGCTTGAATATTTTCCAGTTTTTCAACTCTTCCTGTTATTCTGGATACGGTGATGAGGAAAATGTAAGTCTCTGTCACAATACCGCTCACCATTCTTTCTTCTCGTCTACTTGATCTAACGGCACATTTTAATTTTCAATTTTCGAATGTTCTTCTTGTTAATGTCCAACCAATACCTTATTTGTATCTCTTTCATCTATGTATCTCCTCTATAGCAAACCCATACTTGTCCCTCTGTCATATTTCAACCTCTCAACAGATGGCATAAAGCCACCCATCTCCACCTTCTCCTCTCAAATACCCCCTCCTCCAAGTACTGGGAGCTTTTTCTTTGTTCTTTTTGTGTCTTGCAAGTTACACGCTGACCTCACAAGTGCCATCATCATCATCATCATTTAACATCTGCCTTCCATGCTGGCATGGGTTGGACAGTTTGACTAGAGCTGGAAAGACCAGAGGTTGCACCATGACTATGATTTCATGTAGCTTAACACATCTTAAGCAGAGTAAATTGCCAAAAGTCTCAATCACTTGTCATCACTTGCATGAGACTCAACTTCTGAAGATCATATTTCACCACCTTATACTATGTCTTCCTGGGTCTACCTCTTTCCCAGGTTCCTTCCATAGTTAGTGATCAGCTCTTCTTTATGCAGCTGTCCTTGTCCATATACCTATGATTTTTATGTTTGGTTTCCATTTACCAAATCCACTCACATGGTTTTGGTTGGCCTGAGGGCTAATAGAATACACTTGCCCAAAATTCCGCATAGTGGGACTGAACCCAAGGTCACATGGTTGGAAAGCAAGACTCTTAACCACACAGCCAAACCTGCACCTATGAACCATTTTAGATCCATAGAATTGGATTCATTGGATTTATTTCTATGGAACAATTATACCTAATTTTTTTACATTGGTACTTTACGAGATTTTTTTTGTCAATGTCCTTGTGTCCTTAAATGTTCTTTTTATTATTCTTTTTATTGAAGGGATTTTACAGTGTATATAGAAATGTCTTTGACATCCTTGCTGAGGAAGATTATAACTACATGGACGATAAGGACTCCGACATGAAAATCCCTTCGTTTGGCCAGCGTGATAGCAATTTTGATGAGGTTAGTATTGATTATACCAATTTTTAATAGTTCTGTAATGGACACAGAATGCTTTGTGGTGTTTATTCCAGCTCTTTTGTATTCTGTATTCTTGGTGGGTTGGCAAGTTATAAAATTCTTTTGATCATAAGTCTGTTCAATCATGGCTGACTCCAGCAACGATAACAACACCAACAAAGCCCTCCATCCTTACAATCATTATTTAACTTCCATTTTTCGATGCTTGTTTAATTTGAATGGAATTTATTTGAAGCAAATTTTCTATGGCTTGGTACCTTTCCTGCTGCCAACCCTCACCTGTTTCCAAGCAAGGCAGTATTTCCCTATAGCCGAACATACTCTTGCGGAATATTGGAAACGAATGACACTGCTTGTATGGCAGTGACACTCATCTACAAATACAACACTAAATTAAAACAAGGCCTCTCTCTCTCTCTCTCTCTCTCTCACACACACACACACACACACACACACACACATATATCATGGTATCATGGTATTGACCAGATTATCAGATATTGTTATACACCACTGGTCACAATGCACTTCACATTGCTTTAGCTTTCAATTGATGCCACCCTGCTGGCTGGCGAGCTGGCCAACATTCCACCTGATCAGAGGCCTATTCCATTGCAGGACCCATTTGCAGTTGAGTGGACTGACATGTTAACTTATTCTATCAACATGCTGCCTTAATAGAAAGGACCCCTTTTAGTCATGAACGACCATGGGATTGTACCTAGAAAGTTCCCTTCCTAGGCACAAGACCGGCAAGGTTGTTTTATGGAAGGCCAGTAGTCGCCCATGCATACCGGCCTCTCCCTCTCCACGCCACCGAGGTTATCCAAGGGAAAGGCAAAGGCTGATACAGCTTGGCACTAGTGATGTTGCAACTCATTTCTATAGTTGAGTGAACTGCAGCAACATGAAAAATAAAGTGACTTGCTCAAGAACATAACATACAGCCCAGTCTGGGAATTGAACTCACTATCTCATGATTGTGAGCCCGATGCTCTAACCACTGAGCCATGTGCCTTAATACTAATATTAATTTCATTTTCTTGTAAATGCAGGAAGTAACATTACTCTTAACGTTTGTGTTCATCTAAAGAATATATTTATATTTTCCTAGGTTGTTAATGTGTTCTATGGTTATTGGTCAAGTTACTGCACAGCTAAATCCTACGTCTGGGTGGAGAAATTCGACACACGAGAGGCACCCGATCGGCGAACTCGACGCTTAATGGAAGCCGAAAACAAAAAACTTCGTGATGCTGCAAAGAAAGAAAGAAATGAAGAAATTCGTGTGAGTATTACCTTATTGTCTGTTTTGGTGAACCTGTAAAAATGTTTTTTGTTAAAGCTCACTCTTGGAAATTTATGCTATTTTTTCATCATCATCATCAACATTGTTTTACTGTCCACTTTTCCGTGCTTGTATGAGTCAGATGGAATTTGTTGAGACAGATTTTTTTTTCTACAGCCAGATGCCCTTCCTGTCATCAACCCTCAGCTGTTTCCAAATAAATTAATTTTTTCACTGAAGATTGGAAATAAAGGACACTGCATGTATCTATATATAGAGAGACAGATGAGCATGACTGTGTGGTTTCGATTCCTAGATTGGGTGGTGCGTTGTGTTTTTGAGGAAGAGACTTCATTTCATGTTGTTCCCGTCCTCTCAGCTGTAAATGAGTAACCACACAATGGACTGGCATTAGATTCAGAGGAAATGTTTACCCTACCAACAGGGTGGCATCATTTGAAGGCTACAACTTTGCAAGGAAGCACATTGTGATCAGCGATGTATAACAACATCCAGTAGCCTAGTTGATACAGTGATACAGTGAAGTATATTTTAAACAGATATAGAGTTTGTGATTCTCTCTTTGATTCAGTTTTTGTTAGATTTTTGTTCTTATTTTCATTTTTTTTTTTACAGCAACTGGTAGCTTTTGTTAAAAAGCGAGACAAACGAGTAAAAGCTCATAAGGTAAGGAACAGGAACCAGTTAGAATTGGTTGTTTCATTTAATTACAAATATTAATCAAAGTAGTTGCTATTGTTTTAATTAAATTGGCATTACCATGTAAGTGTGAAGTTTCTGTGTTCAGTTGCAGATGTCTCACTACATGTTATCTTGGGAAGGAGTATTCTATCATAACCTGAGGCTGACCCAAGCTTATAATTGAAATTTTGCAGACAGAAGCTTTGCAGAAGCCTATCAAATATATAAGGGTGTGCATGTGTGTATTAATGTGGAATGGATAGAATTGGTGCATTGAATAAATAATTTGGTGGTGGAAGGGAATATATAACACAATTTCAAAAATTGCTTTTATTTTTCATCTTAAATGTATATTTGATACCTAATCTTTACCTCTGCCAAACAAAAGGAGCTTAATTCACACTCTATCACATTGAAATCTAAGTTGGAGGGCCATATTAAACAAGCAAGCAATGGACACAAGATTCCAAGCATTGTAGAGACAAATAGCTACCTAAATTAAATCTATAAACTAGTTATAAATTTAGAAATAATACATTTCTAAATCTCTCAGAGAGATTTATGCAGTAGTGACACGATGAAGTAGTTGTATGCTGTCAATTTAAATTGACAGTCCCCCTGAAGGGATTAATACTACTGTTGGTTAGACCTAGGAAGCTGCACCGCTTCCTGTCGGCCTTGACACATTTCCTGTGTCCTTATGTTTACAAAGGGGGAGTTATAAATTGGTTTCAAATTTTGGCACAAGGCCAGTAATTTCAGGGGAGGGGATCAGTTGATTTCATCAACCTCAGTGCTCAACTGCCACTTATTTCATCGAATGAAAGGTAAAGTTGACCTTGGTGGAATTTGAGCTCTGAACGTAAAGACAGATGAAACACTGCTAAGTATTTTGACCAGCATACTAACAATTCTGCCTGCTTGCCACCTTGAATTAGCTATAAATCAAAGATAAAATAATAAAAAATTCCAGTTGTCTTCTTGTTCCAATAACTCAGCACCTATTCAAATTTGTATATAATTCACTCACACATAAAAAATATGGAGCTAAAACATCAATATTCTTTGGAAAACTTTAAATGGCTTTTGTGGCAAATTTGTAAACTTTTGAATATTTCCTTATAATACCTTGTAGTATTTAGATATTGCTGAGTTATCTTCCTTACACCAAACAGGTGTTTTCGTTTTATGTCTATTTTTCCATGCTAGCATGGTTTAGGGGAGTACATGTTTATGAGGTATTTTTTTTATAACTGGATGCTCTTCCTATTGTTAACACTTAGCTCTAACACTCACCTGTTTTTGAAATAAAACATTTTTCATTCGTCTTCGAAGAAGCAAAAGCTATTGAATGATCTGATGACAGGGAGGATCAAGAAACTACTGTTTGTGGCTCAGTGTTTTTATGCAAAATGCAGAATGTAAATATTCAGCGAGACATACACACACACACACACACATAAATACACACCCACACATATATGTGTTTGTGTGTATAAAAATATATGGCAGGCTTTCATACAGTTTCTATCTACCAATTTCGCTTACAAGGTATTTGTCAGCTCAAGGCTTCAGTAGAAAATACTTGCCCGTGGCACTGAGAAGTGACATAGAACTTGAGATCATATGTTAACAAAGTAGACTATATCCACACAGCCAAACTGGATTAGAACAAGGAACCTTTACCTCTAAATTAAGAATTATTATCATAAATTGTCTAAATTAAGAACCATTATCATTAATATTGGTGCTGACTGTTCATATGTCTAACAAAAATCCTAATATCATATATTAACATGTTTTTTAATTGTCCAGAATATCTGGCCATAATATATTAGCTTTTGAACTAACTAGGCTTCTAACTAATTCTCATTATTTTTTTACTAGAATTTAAGCAGATATTAAACTTTACATTTTCTTTAAGTTTTATTTCCCATTTTCAGGAAGAATTGGAAAGAAGAGCTCTTGAATTGGCTCAGAAAAGTGAAGAAATGCGTAAAAAACAAGTACAAGAAAGATTGAAGTAAATATCTCTTCATTTAAATATTTTTCTTAGCAGCAAAAAATTCTCCTGTCGGAAGTTTTCTACCATCCTATGTTTTAATTACTTGTAGGGACATCGTATTTTGTTGTGCAACCATATTATACTACAAAGTGTATTAAACACTTTATAAGTCAATATCTCTTTGTATATCACCATCATTAAAGTGGAGGTGCATGGCTTAATGGTTAGGGTGTAGGATTCATGATTGTAAGCTTGTGGCTTTTGATTCCTGGACTGGAATGTGCACTGTGTCCTTGAGCAAAATTCTTCATTTCAGATTGCTCCAGTCCATTCAGCTGGTAAAAAGGAGTAATCTTGTGATGGACTGGCATCATGTCCTAGAAGGAATATGTATATATGCCAGAGAAACCAGGAAATCAGCCCTGTGCTCTTTATGGAGTAATGTGGACTAACCATCATAATTTTAATATCCACTTTTCCATGCTTGCATGGGTTGGATGGAATTTGTTGAGGTAGATTTTTTTCCCCAGCTCACCTGTTTCCAAGTAAGGTAATATTTCCACATGGCCAGACATGTTTTCTGGGAAGATTGGAAAATAAAAACACTGCTTGAATGATGGTAACAGTCATTTACGAACATCACTTAAAATAAAGATTTTTTTTTTTGCAGATTGTTATTGTTTTATTGCTTACATGTTTCTGTATAAATCCGAACCATTCTTTGTCTCTGTATTGTTCTAAATGATTTTGTGACCCTTGTCGCCAATAAAGAAAGAATTAATAAAAGGTAGTGGATTCGGTAGTCATTAAGGTTCTTTACAATCTGAGTTCAAATCTTGCATTGGTAAACTTTGCCGTTTGTTCTTTCAAGGGTCAGTAGAATAAAGAACCACCCAAGTTTTGGGATCAGTTCTTCAACCTACAAAGTTTGCTTCTTGGTTAAAAATAATTATTGTTTTTAAATATATTGTTCATAATATTTTTATATGACACCTTGTTTTTTGTTTCTTCAGATTGCTTGAAAATTATCAAGAGCCAGAGTGGAGTGCCACGTCGAAGGTAGAGAAAGAAATTAAAGAATTAGAATCGCTTCACCAGAAAGAGTTTGGTGATAAATTTTCCGAAGGTGATTTAAGTTTAATTATTATTACAAAGAAAGAAACGAAAAGAAGATACAGAGAAAGATTATTAATTTCTGTAACCTGTTTGTTGTTATTTAATAATACTACTATTAATAATAATTATTGATGTCACAGTAACGTCCCCTTTTACCATGAATTTTTCCCCTCTCCCCACGGCAACTACTGTAAATTTGCCATTAGAAGTTGAAATACGTCAAACATTTTAATTAACCCAAAGTTCACTTATACCTAAACATTGCTTGGTGTCTCCGTCTTCCTTTTCCCTTGGACTTTCCTCCATCTCCTGTTTCTGACGAAGACCTTTGCTTTAAATGTAAAACTACCTTTCTTTCCTTCCCTGAGCATCTGTTAGTACTTTGCATGTACCATGTCCTTGCGTTGTGTTTTTTCTTGTGTTTGTTCTTCGTTTTTTTGTTTTTTTTTTCTACTATAGCCTCGGGCCAACCAAAGCCTTGTGAGTGGATTTGGTAGACGGAAACTGAAAAAGCCCGTCGTATATATGTATATATATGTGTATGTGTGTTTGTGTGTCTGTGTTTGTCCCCCCACCATCGCTTGACAACTGATGCTGGTGTGTTTACGTCCCCGTAACTTAGCGGTTCGGCAAAAAGAGACCGACAGAATAAGTACTAGGCTTACAAAGAATAAGTCCTGGGGTCAATTTGCTCGACTAAAAGGCGGTGCTCCAGCATGGCCGCAGTCAAATGACTGAAACAAGTAAAAGAGTAAAAGCGTATATGTATGTATGTATATGTGCGTGTAACAGGTTTCTTTCAGCTTCTGTCTGCCTACCAAATCCACAGACAAGGCTTTGGTTGGCCCGATGCCATAATAGGAGACACCTGCCCAAGGTGCCACGTAATGTCACTCTAGAAATAAATCACATCATCAAAATCTTGAAGCTACAAGATAATGCATGATTATTCAATACAATGTAAATAAATAAACATTATATTTGACAGAAGAATCTGAATGTTAAAGGATTAATTTCTTTTTTTTTCTTTTGTTTTTTTTTTCACAGATCTCTCCTCTGAAGAAGATGCAGATTATGCTGGTGACTTATTTTGTGTAGCATGCAATAAAGCTTTTAAAAGTGATAAAGCGTAAGTACATCAATTTTATGAACTAGAATTATCAAATGAATGAATGAATGATCTGTTTGTTAAAACTAGTAATTTTGGCAATAAAAACAGTAAAATCAATATTGTATATATTTGGTTTCAAATTCTGGTACAAGGCCAGCAATTTCAGAGAAGGTGGTTAAGCTGATTATATCAATCCCAGTGTTCAACAGGTACTTATTTTTATTGACCCTGCTTTCATGAAAGGCAAAGTTAATGCTGGCAGAATTTGAATTCAGAAGCTAAAAATAGATGAAATGCTACTAAACATGCTCCTTAATATCCCATATATTGATGTTAGTTCCATTCACTGATTTAATCTCTTCCCTGCAGAAATCAGATATATCCACTCAAAATTTCATTACCCTTAACTCTCTTGTTTGAAACTATTTTATTTTGAGATATGTCAAGTCTATTGAGGCAATGTAATTTGTAGAAAAAAACCAATTCTAATTTTTGACGGATATTTAATCCTTTGACATTCATATTCTGTCAAATGTAATGTGTTTTCATTCACGTTGTTTTGTAACTATTCGTGTATTATCTCATAGTTTTGAAATTTTGATGATGTGATAACATTGACGGGTAGGTGTGTTACGCTGGATCTGGCTGGTTAGAACACAAAATGCATAGCATGTTTGGGCCAGATATGGCCGATTTAAATACTAAAGAGTTAACAACCATTATTAAAATAACCATGAAATTTAATTTTGAAGTTAAAGGTTTAATATTTTCACCTAATTTACAATTCCTTCAAAGAAAAAGACAGAATGAAGACAAGCAACATAAGAGTAGAATGGATACTTTAGTCTTAACAGAGACAACCTCTCAGGTGTAATAAAGATGGTTCATCATCTTCCTCTTCATCCTCATCCTCCTCATATTTTTTCCTGATCTCAGATTTTATGTAAGGAAATTATAGCAATCATTTAATAAAAAAATTTGTTCACCTTGATAAGCATGCATCCACACATGTTTTACACCAGAAAATACATTTAATATCAATTGAGACTCTCTGAGTGGTTGGCGTTAGGAAGGGCATCCAGCTGTAGAAACTCTGCCAAATTAGACTGGAGCCTGGTGTTGCCATCCGGTTTCACCAGTCCTCAGTCAAATCGTCCAACCCATGCTAGCATGGAAAGCGGACGTTAAACGATGATGATGATGATGATGATGAATAGATGGTTTATACATACCAGCATAGTAAGAGTGTGATAATTTTGTTATCGTATATGATTAGCCCTTTAGCATTCAGATTACTATCTCAAATGTAATGCTTATTAGCTCACTTTTTCAATTAACCATGCATTATCGCATAGCTTTGAGATTTCAATGATGTGATTGTATATTTCTGAATGACATTGTAGGGTAGGTGTGAGAGGTCAGATCCGGCCAGATTGAACATAAAACTGTTTGAATATTTGGGTTGTATGTGACTGGTTTAAATGCTGAAGGGTTAAATAAATAAAACTAGAATCATTACATATAAAGAATTAAGAATTCACTAACATGGGTTTAATTTGTTAAGAGCTACAAACAGATATGGGTTACATGTTTGATATGTTACGATGAAAAATATAATGTTATAAGCAGTATTAATTAACACAGCCTGGGATATATGTAAATCAAGTACTGAACCAAGAATGCTGTATGCAAAACTGGGGTGTAAACTATACATGAGTATATATGGTACATAACATCAGTCCTTTTCCCATTGAGAATAATTATCATATGAAATAAACAGTCTTTGGTTATAGTCCATAATCTTTAGACTCTACAACCTCGAAACCAATGATTTTATTGCCTTGAAAATATCAACTTATTTTTGTTTTGTTTTTTGTTTGCAACTTTATTATATTTGTTGTTCTTCCAATTTTTAAATTTTTTTTGCTTTTCAAGCTTTTTTTTTTTTTTTGATCTGTGTTTTATCCTCCATCCTTGATTTCGTGTTGATCAATCAAATAAATCTTTCGATCAGTAATCAACAGGATTATTATTGTATTTGTTGTAGGTTGGGTATTCTGGATATATGATAGGTGTTGTTCTTAATTGTTGTGTAGCCCCGATCAAGCAACAACAATAAAAGGTTTCTGTTCTCTTCCTTTGTATATCTGGAACTACATTGTCCAGAGTATACTTCCTTTTTAAAGATGATAGTTGGAATTTGGCTGATATCTCTAGCAGACTGAATGACCATGTAGAAGCTTCTCCATTGATTCATATTCAAAAAAATATATATTCTGGTCGGGTGTATTGATAAATAAGGTTGAGGTTTTTGCTTCATTCATGATCTGTTTGGTAGCAAAAGCTCACATTTTCTTTGTTCACCAGTGAAATTTGTTATATTGTAAAGAAAAAAAAACAGAAAGAAACAAAGCAAATGAGAACATTAAACTAATTTTAATAATAATAATAATAATAATAATAATAATAATAACAGTAATATTATGTTATAATAGTATTTACATTATAATAACATAATATTAATATGATTGTCATTACATTAATTAATTGAAAAGCATCTTTATTCTTCAGATTTGCCAATCATGAGAGGTCCAAAAAACACAAGGAGAACGTCATTTTACTGAAGCAAGAGATGGAGGAAGATGAGGCTGCAATGGTGAACAGCATGACAGAGAAGAAGAATGATAGCTCAGAAGCCCTATCTGACATTCCAGTGGATGATGAGGATCTTGACTTTAACAGTGATGATGTTGTGGAAGAAATCTCTGAAAGAAAACAGAAGTAAGTCTTAGACGAGTTCTTAATTGTTTTAAGAAGGCCTTTCTACCAAACTGGGTGCATTTCCCTGCAATGAACTAAGCATATGTTAAAACAAACTTGCAAAGGCCTTTCATAATTATAACAAATTTTGACCGATGGCACCTTTGCCCAGCGTTGCCTAATCGTGATGGCACCTATTCCCAGCGTCGCATTCCTGGCACGTGTAAAGACATTCGAGCGAGATCATTGCCAGTGCTGCTGGACTGGGTCCCATGCAGGTGGCACGTAAAATACACCATTTTGAGCGTGGCCGTTGCCAGTACCGCCTGACTGGCCCTTGTGCCGGTGGCACGTAAAAGCACGCACTATACTCTTGGAGTGGTTGGCGTTAGGAAGGGCATCCAGCTGTAGAAACTCTGCCAAATCAAATTGGAGCCTGGTGTCGCCTCCTGGTCAAATCGTCCAACCCATGCTAGCATGGAAAGCGGATGTTAAACGATGATGATGATGATTAATAAAATAACCAAAAATACATAAAATAAAAAAAATTATAATTCCTTATATTCAATCTTGATATACCCATTCTTATAAATTTTGTGTCTGTCATTCTCCCTTTCATTATTCCTATATCCCTTCAAGAATAATGAAGGGATTTCAGTCAATAGTCTGGTTATGCTGGGGTACTGCCTTGAAGAATTTTGGTTGAATGAATTGACCTCACTACATATTCTATCAGTTTCATCTTGCTGAACTGCTGTTACAAGAATATAAACATACCAACAGCAGTTGTCAAGTAGTGGTGGTGGCAGTGATGAACTCAGGCACACACACATATATATAACAAGCTTCTTTCAGTTTCCCTCAATCAAATTCGCTCACAAGGCTTCGGTTGGCCCTAGACTATAATAGTAGATACTTGCCTAAGGTTCCATGCAGTGGAATTAAACCCAGAACCATGTTAAATACTATGAAAGACCACATTTGACCAGTTTGAAAATAAAACGGGTAAAAAATTCTGGCTGGATATGGCTGGTTTAAACACTAAGGGATTAAATTTCACCAAGGTAGACTTTGCCTTTCACCTTTCAGGGTTGATAAAATCAGTAGCAGTTGAGCAGTGAGACTGATTTAATCGACGAGCCTCCTCCCTCAAAATCTCAGACCTTGTGCTTATTATTGTATGCCAAACAATAACTTAATAATGATAAAATTATTTTACTACGTTCTTCATTATTTTCAAAATTAATTGAAGCTGTTTAGATATGGTGACAAAAATTTTGAAGAGAGAATGGCGAGCAAACAAGGAGACATTTATTTGAATGTTTTTGAATGATTAATTAGATATTTCATTCAAAAGCAAATAAGGAAATAAAGATAGCTATAAAAAAGTCATCCATTTCTATGTATATATGGCTTTAGCTGCAATGGGCTAAAATAAAATGAAGAACATATTATTTCTGATAGAATAATTGGTCTGTGTTTGACTTTGTCTTTTGATATTGGTATACATTTACTGAAATTCTCAAATTGATCAGATTTGAAGCTCTGCTTATTAAAATGTCATGTTGTATATATATATATATATATATATATATGTACAATCAATACAAACCTACCTACATACATATATATGTGCGTATATACACACACACATATGTACATTACATATTTACATATCTATATATGTAAAAACTCAATTAAAATCAATTTATAAAAAATTAAAATTAAATTGAGCTTATATTGTTCTAAGTTGAGGAAGTACAATTTATTTATCAATTATTTCTTTGAAGTACATTCTTTCCATATAAAGGAAATTAATCAAAACTAATAGTGTGTTCAGTGATTGTTTTTTGCTTTACACATATATATATATATACATATACATATATATATATATATATATATATATATATATATGTATATATATACTAGCAGTATAACCCGGCGCTGCTCGGGATTAAGCTAGGATTATTAAATGATTAAGTCCTTTATTTCAAACCAAAATAAATAACATCGACATCAGATTTGAGCGAAATCCGTTGAAATTGGTCTGGCTGAAAATGGTTTGCTGGCAATTTGATTGGGAAATCCCATAAGGAATCAGTTTATTGGTTATTTTCACTTATTGACTCTTTTTTTTAAATGTTGCATTAGAGATCTGCATAGGAGAAGGTTGATCTGAAGGTTTGCATTGGGGATCTGGATTGGAGTAACTTAGGAAAGCTTACCAACAACCTTAACCAAAAAATAAGGAGCCTGTCCCTTCTATGTTAACTCTAACCCTAACCCTAAACCCTAACCCTAACTCTGACCCTAAAACCGTAACCCTAACCCTAATCCTAACCGTAACACCCTAGTGGAAATCGTGCGGGTGTTAATCTGAAAAATAACCAAACCCTTTTTGTGGTCCGAAAAACGAGTGGGGGGGGGGGGGTGACTGACAAATTGTTGCATACGTTTTTGTTTCATAGTTGTGAAATATAAACAAAACTCTTTCGCTCCCAAAGTAGTATATGTGCGTATGTGTGAGAGTGAGAGGGGGGAGAAAGATGAACGATTTAAAATAAATAAATGATTTAAAATAAATATATTTTAATTGTTATGTGAGAAAGTATATATAATCTTATTATAGAATATAGTGTCTTTCAAAAACGTCTTATATTTGAAACTATATCTCATGTTTAAGAAAAAAAATGCATTTTACTCTGTCTTCCTTAGCTACGTTTTCTTTCCTAATACGCTTTGTCTCCCTCTTCCACTTGTTCGTTCCTTTTTTATGTTTTTTGTTAGACGCTGTCTTGGTGAGAGAAATTTTTTTTCCTTGTCCGCTTTGTCTCCCTCTTCCACTTTTTCATTTTTTTTTTTTTAGACGCTTGGCAAACAATCTGTTTCTCCCCTTGTCACAAACACACTATTTCTTTCTTTCTCTCTCTTTCTTTCTTTCTCCCTCTCTTTCTTTCTTGCTCTCTCTCTCCTTCACGCGCGTACGCACAGATTTGACTTCGCCATGTCAACAAACTTCAAAATTGGTAAAAGTTTATCGATTTTTACAGCTATACGCGGGTGCCTCTGTGAGAAAAAGTTGACAAAAACATAGATAGGGTCATGAACAATGTCGTCCTAAAATTGGAGCGACATGCGTGCTAATTTGTGGACGTGCATAACCCACATCACGTACACACACACACAAACATCTTGTGTTTTATAGATATTGATATATATATATATATATCGAAACGTCAGGTTAGAATAGAGACAGCTGATGAAGGAATATTCCAAGTGGCTTTCCGTTTTCCTGTGTTCGTTCCGTTGTCGGTAGTTCATTGTTCTAACGTCCTGTACCCTGATATGCATATATATACACATGTAGATGTAAGTATGTACATATATGTGTGTATACATGTATATATATTCTTTGTATTTTATATATATATATATATATATATATATATATATATATATATGTCTGTGTGTGTGAAGGCTATCAGCTGTTTGTTGAAAAAAAGGCAGGAATTCAAGTATTTTTAGTAAATTTATTTGCTTGGCTTGGGGCGGGGTGGGGGTGGGTGCAGTGAATAGAAGTGATAACTAATAAATAAATCATATTTCTCCAACTTTTACTAACTTTGTATTTATTGATATACAGGGTGTCCACAATGTCTGGGTACATGGGGATTAACACATACTTTAAGAAATTATTATTTCTTATATTTAATTGTTTATGTAATGATTTCATTTAATCCATGTACCCAGATCTTGTGGACACCCTGTATCTGTACACCACTCCAGACACTCAACACACATATACAGATGTATGTCTGCATATCTCTTAGTGTCATAATATATGTTTGTGCGTTCCATTCAATTTTGAAAATAATCATGAATTTGCAGTTTAATATTGACAAAAATACTTAAATTTTTTTTTGCCAATATTAAACTGGTTCACAACATAACTCAAGAAAATGGTCTTAGAGAAAATCGTAATGGATATTTTTAATTCAAATATGAATACTTGAAAAATATGATTGTCTATAATAGAATTAGATTTGAACTTAGATGAGTTGGTATTGAAAGTGTTAAAATAAGGTAATGGCATTATCTCAAGGCTATAAGTAGTGTTATGGAAAGAGTGTGTAAAATGTATCCCTGTAGTTATAGGGGCATTAGGGACTATCCCTGAAGATTTGAACAGATGGATTGAGGAAATAGGCATAAAACCTAGTTTAGTGCAACTCCAGAAAACAGTGTTATTAGGGACAGCTAGGATACTTTGGAAGGTTTTTGGCATCTAAGGTTACTTGTATCCCATTGCTGGGAATTTTGCTTTTCCACCAGTTTAATCTATTGTGTGTATATAAAGTAATAATAACAACAGTAATAATAATAATAATAATAATAATAATAATAATAACAATAATAATAATAATAATAATTTCAAATTTTGGCACAAGAGAAGCAGTTTTGGGCTAGAGGGTAAGTCAATTACATTGACCCCCACCCTACCCCAGTGCTCAATTGATATTTATTTTATTGACTCCAAAAGGATGAAAGGCAAAGTTGACCTCGGCGGCATTTGAACTCAGAACATAAAGACAGATGAAATGCCACTAGGCATTTTGCCTGGTATACTAACGATTCTGCTAGTTTGCCACCTTAAAAATAGTAATAATGATAATAATGATACAAAATAAACATGCAAGTATTAGATAGTTGAAAAGAATAGATAGCATGGTACTGTAGGCTACAGATAGCAAGCCCTTTATACATGCAAGACTCCAAAAATTCCAACGAAACTGGAGTTAATAATAATAATAATAATAATGTGTGTATGTGTGTGCTTCAGTAACATACCTTGTGTTGGTCGTTCATGTTAACAGCTGGGCAGAAGCTAACTCATCAGAATGCAAATATCTTAATACATGAAATTATTGCTGTTTCTTCTCTCAGCACTGTCATGATGTGTGTTGTTATTTTTGTTGCTATTGTTGTTGTTGGTGTTGCTATTGGCATTGTTCTTTCGTTCATCTCTTACTTCTCCACTGTCATTGTTGTAATAGGCGTCAGTGCCAAATATCTCATCTTGTTCATCTGAAGCTGGATAGGCAGTGCCTCTGGTGTGTGATGTGTAGCTGCTTTCTACTCGGTTGTTTCTTCCAATATCGTAATACTGGTTGTTATTGTAACTGTTCTCTGCATTGTATCCACTTTTGGTATTATATCTGCTGAATGGTAGGTTATGCATCCTCTGCATAGAATGGAGATTTGACCTGCTGTTAGATTGGATCATATGTCTGCTTCTTTTCGACCCCATGTTGTAGTTTGGTTGACTGTTGTAGTTTGGTTGACTGTTGTAGTTTGAGAAAGGGTTGTTGTTGTAACCCCTGTTTTGACTGTGATAGTATCCCTTTGGATTTGTGTTGTAAAAGGGTTTACCGAACAATCTAGACTCGTAGTTTAACCGATCAAAGCCTTTGTCGTAACCCGAGTGATCCGACATTGTGCCATATCCAAATCGATTGGATGTTGTATCATGAATTCCTCTATTCATCCCATCAAAACTCCGACGTCTAAAATCCCTATTAAATCCTTGTCTGTTTGAATTTGGTAAATACCTGCCAGGATTACTGTCATGCCTTTGATTTATGTTGTAGTTTGGTCTGCCATAATTCATGTTCTGCTTGTCAGTACTTTGATTTTCGTCTGGATCTATTCCTGAATATATTGGATTCCTTTGGTTGGCAGCCATTTGGATTTTGTGTAACAACGAATTCTTATCAGGATATTCTTTGTTAAACATAAACAACTGACTGTTGACTGGGTCGTGGTAATCACCATGGTAACTTCTGGCGTTGTGAGTTGGTGCTTCTCCAGATTCTTCTGAATCTTTGTCCCCTTGTGCACTGTTATCGGCCAAAGTGTTTGATTCTGCTGGATAAAGATCCATATTAAATGCTGGTCTTTCTGCTGAGGATATAATATCTCCTGCTCTTAGTCTTTCCATGTGTCTAACTCCACCATATTTACTGTGAGACAACGCTGCACCTTTAGTATCTTCATCACTGCTTTCATCAGATCCATCTTTTTTTTCTTCTTCCTCCGGAATGTTCATCTGACCAGCTTCGCCATCAAGTGGGAAGTCCAAGTAGTTTTCTGCACCATACGGAGGGTTTAGAAAACCGTCACCTGGATACATCCCTTCATATCTGTTCTTGTCTATCATGCCATTTTGCACACCAGTTGGCACATTGTGTTTGTGATTGTTGCTTTCTTCAATAGGCAACAGATGAGTCCCGTACTCATCGCCAACTTGGCCTCCGTACGGAATTCCATATCCATCTATACCGGAATAAAGATGCGGGATGCCATGCTCGTCAATTCCTGGGTACAGATGTGGGATTCCATGTTCGTCTACCCCAGGGTAAGCATGTGGGATTCCATGTTCATCTATTCCTGGGTAAAGATAAGGTGTTTTGTGATCATCAGTTCCTGGCTGATTCTGTGAGTTACTTCCCTTCGTGTCTGTCGTATCTGCCTCTTGCTGGCCTTGTTGTTCCTGACCTGCTTGTTCTCCATTTTCACTCTGTGCCGTTTTAGACTCATCCGTATCTTGTTTGTTGGTTGCTCCTGATTCTTTATTCCCTGGATAATCTTGAGAAGAACCATCAATTCTTTGAAAAATTGTTAAGTTGTCTTGAGAATTCTGTTGTCCAGATTTTGTTTCTGGTTCTATCGTACCCAGTTCATTCCGACTGTCTTTTGAAATCCAAACAATGCCAGCGTTACTAGATTTTCCATTTTCAGAAGGTTGACTCTCTTCTGTTTCCTGGCCTTTGTCTGGTTGTAAAGGATAATTCATTTCAGGTGTATAATCAACTCTTGGATCATGAGCACGAATGGCCATTGGTTGAAATCGCCGTTTCCTTGATAATCCACTTGTTTCTGAGTTTTCATATTCACTACTACGAACAAATGCTCGTTCTTCTTTGTCGGAGACCTCATAATCACTGTCTTTCTTTTGAGGGCCTTTGAAGTTCCTTTTGTTTCCATGCTGTTTTCCAAATAGACGTGAATGAGTATTGAACCTGGTTTTATGGTGTTCATCTCCCTCTGAATCTCTACCAGAGCCTTTCTTGGTTCCATGTTCCATTTCATCCGGTTCCGTTCGCTGTCCCGAGCCTGAGCTCTTTTCAGATTTATTGAATTTACTCCAAGAATTACCTGCTGACGATGAATAATTATCTCCTGCTTCGTATTCTTCATCAGCTTCCTTGAGTACACCTGGTTGTGGAGTTGCTTTTGGTTGTGGCAAAACAAGATTGTCTGAACCTCGGTATTGTTGCTGTTGTTGTTGTTGTTGTTGTTGTTGTTGCTGCTGCTGTTGTGGCTGTTGTTGTTGGGGTTGTTGTTGTTGTTGTTGTTGAGGTGGTGGTTGTTGCTGTTGAGGTTGAGGTTGTTCTTGAAGTTGTGGCTGTGGTTGTGGTTGTCCTTGGCTTTGGGCATTGGTTGGATTGCTATCTACGTTACGATGCAGTTTAATTCTCAATTCTGCTGTGGGACTTGTTGAAGGAGGGGCTGTGCTAACCGTAACAGTCGCGGTAGTTTCCCCAAGGTTTTCTTCTGGCGTGCTCTGCACATTTGGAGCACTCACGAAAATCAGCTCCTGAGGAAATAAAGGTGGTGGATCACTGGCAAACACCATGGGGGTGTCATTGACACCGATTCTTTCTTGTTGTGCAAGCGTTTCAAGAATCTCTGGGCTTAAAAAACTGTAAGCTGCCTGCCGTCTTGCTCTGTGCAGTACTCTCCGTTTATTTGTGCCATCAGAATATAACGGATTATCCTTAGTAGTTAGGTTTCCACTTAGTTTCTGCTTTCTTGCTCTGTAACTTTTCAGTTCGTTCTTGAGTCTTTGTAATAGCAAGGCATGTACTTTTACATTTCCAGACATCTTCTCGAATCTATGTTCCAAGAGTTGTAGTAGGTGTTCATTTGAATTGAGCTTCTTGACCAAAAACCGAACCATTGTTTCGAAATTGGTCTCTTCTTCGGCCGACCGTGCTCCCGCATTCGGCCGTGCTGTTATAGTAGCAGCGCTATATAAAAGCAGGATCAATCCCAAAGCGAACGCTGTCTCCATTATAATGAAAAATACTGGGAATGTTGTACAGCAGTTACTACTAGACAAGATCTGCCACCTGCTTCTTTCTTCCCCTCTAGTTAGTGGCACTCTGATCATGGTTACTAGACGGGCTGTCTTAAATATCTGGATATATCTTTGTTATTTTACTCTCCCCTACCTTTCACTATCTCATCATATACTTTTGTCTGACTAAATGACTTCAAAACTTCAAGGTGAAATTAGATACACCGGATATTGTTATAAATAATAGAAAACATCTCAGGGCTTTGTTTTTGCTTTAATTTTATCTTTTTCTGTCTTTGTTTTTCTTCATTTCTTTTTTTTTAATTTTGTCCTTACTCCATCTTTGTTTACATTTCTCTCTCTCTCTTATATTTTTTCCATCATTGGTATGTTGCTTTTTTTTTTTTTACATATTTCATTTTTTTTTTTACTTATTTAATTTTTTTTTACTTATTTAATTTTTCTTTTACTTATTTCATTTTTTTTTTACTTCTTTCATTTTTTTTTACTTATTTCATTTTTTTTTACTTATTTCATTTTTTTTTTACTTATTTCATTTTTTTTTTTTACTTCTTTCATTTTTTTTTTTTCTCCACTACTATTGTTCCTCGCTCAGTTATTCTTCCTTTCAAAAGTCCCATCGTGTGAAACTTGTTCAACCCTAATTCTAACCTGTATCATTTACATTTACTTACAATAATTGCTGTCACAAACAATGATTGCCCTGTCGTCTGGCATATTCTGTCAAACTCAGAAGAAAATGACTTTCTTATCCACCTTGCTATTTTCTGCCTTGTTCATTCCTTCTTTTATTTGTTGTAAAAACTGATTTGTTGTTGCCGTGGTTGTTGCTGTTGTTGTTGTCGTCATCGTCATTGTTCTTGTTCAATTTCTCTTCTCTTAAAACACCTTACATTTATTAATTTGCAATCAGTAAAACGAATCTAATATAAACAGCCTTACTAATGCATACATCATGTCAATTATGTACGTCAGGAGGGGAGAATGTAATCAAACTGAAGACAAAAACAGTTTGCCAAAATTTCCTCGACCACCCCTACCCATCATATCAGTGGAAGATGAGGGCTTGGTTTTTCTTTGCCTTTTTTTTTTTTTTGGAGGTTTTTTAATAATTTTTTTTTCTCCCCCTGTACTTTGTATTTTTAACCTGCATCA
Source organism: Octopus bimaculoides (assembly GCF_046866305.1). NCBI lineage: Eukaryota > Metazoa > Mollusca > Cephalopoda > Octopoda > Octopodidae > Octopus > Octopus bimaculoides. Next base: position 32,913,975 of record NC_142950.1, on the reverse strand, counting down.
AAAAATTATGTTTTCAGTGTTGTTCTTTCTTATATCCAAACAGTTTTGCCATGGACTATGCAAATTATTAAGTAGCTAGCCAACTTGACATTTGCATCTCTATTGCTAACAACTAATTTTATGAGTAGACACTTACAAAATATAGCAATCTTCATTGTGCAAGGAAACTCATTTTATTTTATTTTGTTCATTTTAGTTTCTAAGTTTGAACACTTAAACTTTTTTTTACTTTCATTCTTTTCTTTCATATTTATCAAAATATGAAATCTTTTTCAATAATTTTTATTTTATTTTCTACTATGAACATTAAAAAGAGATTTTAAATGAAAATGAACATGCAATCACTGTTTAAATTACTGTTTTTGTGTTATTGCATTTTACTTTGGAAAGACTATTTTACGACTTGACTGTTGAGTTCTCTCAAAGGAAATATTCTTTTGAAATCAACAAATGAACAGCTCATTATGATTTGAGCCAATCCTTATTCAGAGCTTTTGCCCATCTAGATAAGCTGAGAAGTTATTTCTTGCCTGCATGTTCCATTTTGGCATGGTTTCTGAGGCAGGATGGCCTTTCTACCAACAACCCAACTGAGAGGCACTGGGTGCATTTTAAGAAAGGACCACCTTGAGAATTGTTCTGTTTCTCTCTCAAAAAACTAAAGAGAATCTCTTTTCCCTGTGTTGTCTCAGTACATTTATTCTTTTCTTTTTCATGCAGCTGGATGGGAAGAAAGCAAGAGAGAGTGGGGTAGGGGAGTGGTTGAAGAGTAAAAGAAAAGAAGAATCAGAAGAACTGGAGTAAGAGGGTGATGGAAGAGAGAATATTGAGGAATAGAAGAGGGAGGGATAGTCAGCTACATGATGATTGTTGGTAAGCGGATTGAATAGAAACAGTATGAGTAGTGTGATGAAGGCAGAGAGAGAAAGAGAAAGGAGGCAATGTATGACAACAGGTGATAGAGGATGAAGTAATTTGAGAGAGTGTGGGGGTAGCAATGAAAATGGTTGATGGCCCAAAGAATTGGAAGTGATTGGAGTAAATAATAAGTGATGGTGGGGAATAATGGGAAAGTGAGAGAGAGATTCAGAAAAAGGAATGATGGTTGGTAATAAAGAATGGTGGTGGTAATAGGATTTGAATATAGACTGATGTGCTGCCATCCTTTGTTACAAAGGCATCATGATAGGAGAGTATTTATTGGTAGGTTGAAAGTTGAATCTGTACATTCAGAATTATGTGTAATTTTTTGGATATCTTCCAGGCAACAAGCCACTAGAGGTTCATGACTACACATATTGCTGCACTTTCTTGTAGATTTTAGTTTGGATAGATTGATGGAGATGTGGCTGTTTTTTCTAGCAAGTTGAATGACCACATCGTCCCCATCATGGCTGTGTCTATCTAACTTGATATATTAATCATTTAGCATTTAAATTGGCCATATCTAGCATAGATGTGTTCGAGGTTGCCAGATCCAACCTCTTACACCTATTCAACAATGTCATTCTGAAAATAACAATCACATTCTGATCTTTTATTTTATGACTATATCAAACAGGTATGGCAAGGTAAACTTGTCCATGTCTAGCTGTGTCTTGTAAAAATTGCCTGAAAATGTCCTCTTTGAGAACTACGTTAAGAGTACATGTGTCTATGGAGCACTCAGCCACTTGCACATTGATTTCATGAGCAGGGCTGTTTTGTTGATCGGATCAACTGGAACCCTCGTCATCATAACTGACAGAGTGCTTTTATATGTATATGTGTGTGTGTGTGTATAGATAAATAGATAGATAGATAGATAGATAGATAGATAAATAGATTGATAAGTCACTAGGAATATCGCTAATCCAATTACACGCTTAGAATGATGTCAGTTATTTTAACGTTAGTTTGGTAATAATATATTTGACCCTGCAGACACTTCATTATCAACCTGGCTGCTTTTGTTTAACTGGGAACTTACACAACAAGTAGAATATTTTTTCACCAGCTGTGCCTCATGCCAGACCTGTCATTGTGGCTACGATTCTGACACTGTTACTCTCTCAGTCATGTTTGTAAAGTTACAATAACACTGTTAAATAGTTTAGTTTAGTTTAAGAGGCTTCCCTTTTGTTTTTGTTTTTGTTTTTTTGTTTTTTTTGTGCTAAGATTTTTTAGTTTTTTTTTGTCTTGTCACTTTGAATTTCTTATTTCTTCATGACCAAGTTTTTTAGTTGACACTAAAATATGTAGTTTTTTTTAAATTTTATTTTAGGATTTTTTTTTTTTGTTACAGTTTCTTTGTAGTTATGTGGTGTTTTTTTGTTGTTGTTGTTGTTTAGTCATAGGTAAACCCTGATCGAGTAGGCCTATGATAAAAGACATTCTATCCTTGACCATCCCATTTATTTTTTGCTTTTCTTTCTCATTGATTTATATAGGTTACTTTATTATAATCAAGTTTATCATGACACTAAAATATGTATTTTTTAAAAAATGTATTCATTGTTGTGGTTATTATTGTTGTTTGGCCTTCTCTCTTATCTTAAATGCCTTCCAGCCATGACAATCCCCACCTTCCTCATATATTGTGATATTTCTCCAGATTTCATTATTCATTATTTGCTTATTTTCTTTAAATGGTAGAGGAATGATTTGATGGAGATATGGCTGTTTTTTCTAGCAAGTTGAATGACCACATCGTCCCCATCATGGCTATGTCTATCTAACCTGATATATTAATCACTTAGCATTTAAATTGGCCATATCTAGCATAGATATGTTCAAAGTTGCCAGATCCAACCTCTTACACCTATTCAACAATGTCATTCTGAAAATAACAATCACATTCTGATCTTTTATTTTGTGACTGTATCGGACAGGTGGGGCAAGGCAAACTTGTCTGTGTCTTGTAAAAATTGCCTGAACGAAAGCAATGGGGAGAAGAAAATCTTTCTTTGTTATTCTCTTCTAAAAAGGTTATTGACATACAGAAAGTGCTTGTCAGGGATTGTTCGTTGATTTGATGGTACAGAATAAAGAACATGAGGTTGAGACCATTACATGAAAATGTCCTCCAAGATTCAGATCTGAGTCATAGCATATTTAACTCTTTAGCGTTTAAACTTGCCATTTCCGGCTCAACTATTCCTATCTGTTTTATGTTCAAACCAGCCAGATCTGGCCTCTCACACATATCCTACAATATCATTCTGAAAATAAATAATCATATTATTGAAATCTCAAAGCTGTGAGATAATGCATAATTAATTGAAAACAGTGTGAATAAATAAGCTTTACATTTGATAGAGTCATCTGAATGCTAAAGGTTCAACTGGCCTTATCTAGCCAAGATACTCTTACCTGATTTGTGCTCAAAATAACTAAATTTGGTTTCCCACACCTACCCTACAATATCATTCTGAAAATATTCAATCACATTAATTAAGTCACAAAGCTACAAGATAATGCCTGATTAAAGCAAAAGAATGCAAATAAATAAGCAGAAGGGTAATATTCCTTACCGTCTGGAGTTTTGATTTATTGACTGTTAAATTTCATTCAGTGATTGATAAATCATGTTTTTTTTTTGTTTTTTTTTTTGTTTTTTTTTCAGAATGTCAAAAAAACAGAAGAAAAAGAAGAAACAACAGCGACTTCTTGCTCAGGTGGAATTTATATTTATTTATTTATTTGTTTATTTATTTTATTTTATTTTAGCTATTTGTGTATTTCCTGGTTATGGTCCTCTTATTTTTTTAGTTATTTCCCAACTGGTGTGTAGAAGTTGCCCTCTAACTGGGAATGCGGCCTGAAAGCTAACATTGCCAAACACTCTGTTTAAAAATAAGGGTTCCTGGTTCAAATCCAGTCTGATATGTTACTACTATGCTTACATCCAGGAATAAAGACCTGGTAACAATTGGAGATTAATCTGATTGAGACACTATAAATATTGGTGGGGGAAACGTTTCTTTGCTAAGTCTGAGGAATTACAATCTCATGGTTAGTATTTAGTGTAATGATCCTTTCTTATTTTGGCACAAGGCCCGCAATTTTGAGGGATGGTGAAGTTGATTACATCAGCCCCAGTACTCAACTGGTTCTTATTTTATTGGCTCTGAAAAAATGAAAGGCAAAGTCAACCTCGGCAGTATTTGAACTTAGAACATAAAGATGGATGAAATGATGCTGAGCATTTTGTCCAGCATGCTAAAAATTCTGCTGTCTCAATGCCTAAGTATTGATTGTAATAACAGTTTCAAATTTTGGCACAAGGCCAGTAATTTCAGGGTTGTGGGGTAAGTCGATGACATTGAGCCAGTGCTCAACTGGTACTTATTTTATCGACCCTGAAAGAATGAAAAGTAAAGTCAACCTTGGCGAATATTGAACTCGGGATGTAAAGAGGAACAAAATGCTACAAAGCATTTTATGTGGAGTGCTGAAGGTTCTGCTGCCATAATATTTACCGCAATAATACCTGATCTTTTTCTCATCTTTTGTTACAGATTAATGATGATGACAGTGATGGCGATGACAAGAAGAAAGAAAAGAAAAAGGCTGAAGAAGCTTCCAAATTGGCACAAGATTTTGAAGGAAAAGTCAGAGTTAACGAAAAAGATGTAATTATCGACATACATCCAGAGAAACAGAAAAAGTAAGGAGAAAACAGTTGTTTTTCATGAAAAAGATGTAACCATTACTGTCTGTTATTTGTTTCCTTGTGTTCTTTTTCTCTTTTATCAAAGACACAGGTGTGGCTGTGAATATGTGCAGGTATGGCTGTGTGTGCTTAAAAAGCTTGCTTTCGAACCATGTGATCTCTGGTTCAATCCCATTGTGCATCACCTTGGGCAAGTGTCTTCTGTGATAGTCTGGGCCTACTAAAGCTTTGAGAGTGAATTTAGTAGATGGAAACTGAAAAAAAAACCCTAGGTGAAGGTTTGTGATCAGAAAGCCATCCAACCATAGAAAAATCTGCCTGAACAAATTCCGTCCGATCCATGCTAGCATGGAAAAGTGAACCTTAAATGATGATGATGGTTATATACACATATATAACTATAGTAACCTCTTCCTTCACCCGATTCACATTGACATGGAAGTTTAGCAGCCCCTACTCCCACTCCTACTATGCATTAGTCAACGTAAGGGGGGAAAAAAAAGATAAAGATGTACAGTTAAACACCTCAGCTGTAGTGGGGTTGTGGGGGGTGATATAGACCCCGCTTCCACCTCTCACACATATTACATGCACACATACAGACACATCACCTTCAGTCACTAGCTAGACTAAGCTTGTTACTTGTCTATACTGATACAGCTCTAGGGATTAACCTGTCAGCTAGATGATGATACTACCTTCTGGCTCTTTTGAATTATAATTAACTTGCACTTGGTTTTTTTTAAAACAGTCCACCCAGCAGAATAGATAGAAAACTGAACTGAATAAATATATTTGTAAAAAAATTTTGAAATATTTATCCAATATTTTGAGAGAAATTAAGGCAGTGGGCTGGCAGAATTGTTAGCATGCTGGGCAAAATGCTTAGAGGAATTTCATCTTTACATTCTGAGTTCAAATTCCATGAAGGTCAACTTTGCCGTTCATCCTTCTGAGGTTGATAAAATAAGCAACAGTTGAGCACTGGGGTTGATGTAATCGATTTATTTAGGTATTTAACATTCATTGTACCAGACGGAATTTACAAATTCCGTCTGACCCATGCAAGCAAGGTAAAATATATGTTAAATACCTACATACACTAATGGCTATCTCTCGATCTGAGGAAGACAATTCTGAATTTCTTGCTAAATAACTTGCACAGATGAATTGTTTGTAGTGATCATAAGTCTACTTTGTCCATCAAATTGATATTACCTGTGCAGGTGCATGGTGTGCCACATTTCAGGTGTCAAACTGATTGTAGAGCCATATGAAGTGTTTTGCTTTAGAACAAAATGCCCAGTCCAGAAATTGAACCCATGGTCTTAGGATTATGTGTGCATCACCCTAACCATTAGGCCACATGGCTCACAACATACATACACTCATATACCCACACATACATACACACATGCACTCACATTTAAGTAAATATAGACATATGCAAATGGCACCTGTGCCAGTGGCATGTAAAAGCACCCATTACACTCTCAGAGTGGTTGGCATTAGGAAGGGCGTCCAACCATAGAAAACCATGCCAAATCAGACTGGAGTCTGGTGCAGCCTTCCAGCGCTGCCAGCCCTGTTCAAACCATCCAACCCATGCCAGCATGGACAATGGACGTTAAATAATGATGATGATGAAACAACAGACTTCTACACTGTTTCTGCCAAACAAATTCCACTTTCAAAGTACTCTTGCTGAAGGTGCTGTGCAGTAGGACCAAAGCCAGAAGTACATCTGTTACTGCTTTTAAATAAATATACATTAAAAGAGCAAGCGACAAAGAGAGAGAGACGGAGAGAGAGAGATGCACATTTGCAATTGTTTATACTTACAATCCAAAGTAATGTTCTTGAATATTGCTATATTGCTTTCCCCAAATCCATTTCTATGGAAACCATTTGTATCCATGTCTGTGTGTCTATGTCTTCATGGCATTGAAGGATTGGTTTATAATTTACCAACTGATTGGTTGCACCCATTAACCTAGACTGTTACAACATATCTTCAAATGGACCCTTTTGTTTTCTGGGTTTCCTCTTTTCATTGGCTGCTTCTGTTCCTCTTCTTACCTTACACCTTAAAATTCATCTCATTTTTCTTTAGTGTGTTTTTTTCCTCATTTTATTTTCTGTCTGATTACAATTTTGGCCAGTTTTTGGGGGTTGGAAAGGATATTTCTTACCTTTCTTTTTCTTATTCTGTTTTTTTTTTTTCTTTTCCATCTAATTACAGTTTCTTTTAGTTTTTGTTTCATTCCTTTTAAAAAAATTGTCCTCTTCTTTGTCTTTTTCCCGTATTAAATATTTTCCCATGACTGTATGGTTAATAAGCTTGCTTTGCGACCATGTAGCTTCAGGTTCAGTCCCACCATATGACATCTTGAGCAAGTATCTTCTACTATGACTCTGAGCTGACCAATGCCTTGTGAGTGAATTTAATAGATGGAAACTGTGCAGAAGACTGTCATATATATATATATATATATATATATATATATATATATATACTCACACATTGTGTGTGTGTGTGTGTGTTTGTCTTGCATCATCATCATCGTTTAACATCCATTTTCCATGTTGGCATGGGTTGGATGGTTTGACAGGAACTACCCCAGGTTCCATTGTCTGTTTTGGCCTGGTTTCTACATGTTACATTTTTTTAGATCAACTCATTTTTTTTTGGGGGGGGGGGGGGTTATAATTAAAATTGTTTTTCTCTTTATTTTGTTTTTTTTTCTCTCATTTCTTTTTCGTTTCTTCTGTTTTCTTCTTTCTAGCGTGATTAAAACTTTTGAAAGTCTTGTGGAGGAGAGCGTATCTAAAAAATCTGATGGGAAAACATTACAGAATAAAGAAAACATAACGGAGGAAAGTACAACAAATGAAACAGATGAAAAAACAATGCAAAATGATACGGTATGTGGCAGAAATATTGTTGGTCCTTATTTTGTGTTTATACTTTGTAGTTTAGTCTCAGGTCAGCCCGAATTTAGTAGTCATATAAGCAAGAGTTCCAACCATGACTCACTCGTCTATTTAGGAGTGGTGGTGGAGTACATTATTTAATATGTCCTCTCCATATGAAACCTTTGAGCATTTAAACTGGCCATATCTGCCCCAAGTACTCTACCTGTTAGTGTTCAAAGTGGCCAGATCTGGCCTCTCACATGCACCTTACAATGTTATTCTAAAAACAAACAATCACATCATTAGAATCTTGAAGCTGTGAGATAATGTTTGGTTAATTCAAAACAATGTGAATAAATAAGCATTACATTTGAAAGGGTAATCTGCTTGCTAAAGGGTTAAGATATACAATATTGAGATTTGACTGCTATATCTAGCAGATTGAGTAATCATGCCGAGTTTCACTCAGAGTTGTTTAACCTCAGGTATGATTGAGTAGACTTATAATCTAAGACATTCCCACCACGATCGTCCCATCTTTCTTTAAGGTATAACATAAGGTAGTAGTTAATTAATGACTATTTCCATCTCTTCATATTTAATTAATTGATTTAACTGTTGCCAGATTTAATTAATAGATAACTGAAATGTGTTGTAATTAGTGTTACTCTATATGTCAGTATACAGGCTGGAATTTGAATCTTAAAAATGTCACCTCAAAATCAGGGGTCATCTTGAACACCATATGTAAAATCCGGACATTGACATGCTATGGTTTAGGGTGTTACCAGTGTGTCACAACCCAAATGTAGCTCTACTGATAGTCCCATGAAGTAATATAGAGTTTACATCATCATCATCATCGTTTAACGTCTGCTTTCCATGCTAGCATGGGTTGGACGATTTGACTGAGGACTGGTGAACCAGATTGCTGCACCAGGCTCCAATCTGATCTGGCAAAGTTTCTACAGCTGGATGCCCTTCCTAACGCCAACCACTCTGAGAGTGTAGTGGGTGCTTTTACGTGCCACCGGCATGAAGGCGAGTCAGGGGAAATAGTGCCAAGTAGTCTTATACAGCAAGTATAACCTAAAGCTTACATTCTAAAAGGAAATTCTAGTATCATCTTATACACCCAATTGGCTTATTCACTAGCATCATCATCATCATTTAATGTCCATTTTCCATATTGACATGAGTTGGATGGTTTTTTAACAGGAGCTTGCAAGCTCAAGAGCTGTACTAGGCTCCAATTTTCTGTTTTGGCATGGTTTCTATGGCCAACCACTTTACAGAGTGTATCGGGTGCTTTTTATGTGGCACCAGCACGAGTGCTTTTACATGGCACCAACACAGATTTTTTTCTATGTGACACCAGCATGAATGCTTTTTATGTGGCACCAACATGAATGCTTTTTATGTGGCACCAACATGGGTGCTTTTTATGTGGCACCAATATGGGTGCTTTTTATGCGACACCCAGCATGGTGCTTTTTATGTGGCACCAGCCTATACAATAAATCAACTAACACATATCTCTATCTTGTCATACTTAATTAATAGATTTACTTAAAAGAGCAACAAAATGCTATGTAATTTGCCATATGTTGACTAAGAAATCTCTCTGTCTTGTTTTCTACAGGCATTGCACTTTTGTAATGTATGTAGTAAAGATTATCCTTCACGGAACAAACTATTCGATCATCTGAAGGCCACAGGGCACCAAAGCAGGCTCACTAAGAATGCAGCCACAACAGTACAAGGAAAACCATCAAAGAAAACCAAAAAGAAAGAGAAAAGATGATAATGAAACAAAAATATTTAATGATTTAAGCAAATTCTTTATTATTTTTCAATAAATTAATGAAGTATATTATTGCTTTGTCTTGTTTTGTTTTTAATGAAAATTAAGTTCGGATGTTGACATTGTTTCTACTGCCTGTGGCACAATAAAATACTGTGAAATGGTTGGTAATAGGAAGAATGATCTGCCTTAAAACCTTGTTCAATTTTGTGCTAAAACCTTTCTTGCACCTCAAGACTATTTAATGCCAGTCTGGATTGACATCTTGCACTTGAGGTCTCAGATTTTTTTTATCATGTGATGAATCATAATAATTCTAAAAAAAAATGCCTGGAGGAGGAATTAACTGAAGCTGTTGTTACCTTTGTGGAACAAGCAAATCAAAGTGTCCATGCTTTGTTAGTATTGACACTACTACTACTACTACTACTACTACTATCATCACTGTTACTAATAATGATAATCTTTTCTACTATAGAATCACAGGGCTGAAATTTTGTAGGAGGGAGCTAGATGATTATATTGACCCCAGTGCATAACTGGTAGTTATTTTACTGATCCTGAAAGGATGAAAGGTGAAGTCAACCCCAACTGAATTGGGGCTCAGAATGTAAAAAGAAGAAAGAAATGCCACTAAGCAATTTTTTCAACATGCCAACAATTCTCCTAGCTCACCACCTTATAATAATTATACTATTGCTAATAGTAATTCTTTGTACTATGGACACAAGGCATGAAATTTTGAAACACACATGAAGTGGTGGTAGGGGACAAACAGACACAAAAACACACACACAAACACATACACACACACACATATGCAATGGGCTTCTTTTAGTTTCCATCTACCAAAGCCACTCACAAGACTTTTGTCTCCCTGAGGCAAAAGTTCAGACACTTGCCTAAGGTGCCAGGTGCCATACAGTGGGACTCAACCTGGAACCGTGTGATTGGGAAGCAAACTGCTTACCATACAGTCACATCTACACCTACACCTACAATTAATTGCAAATTCTTTTCCATTGAATCATCAATCCAACAGATCTCCAGCTACCTAATCCTCAACCTTATATGACATACACATCAAACCCCTACATCAGACCTTTGCAGCTATATGTCATCCGATTGATTTCGATAACCAACTTTTTTTTTTTTTTTCAATGTACACAAATGTGACATCTTATTTTAAGTTACTAAACACAATTTACAGTGGATAGGGCACACAGGAGAAATATTTGGATAGAAAATATCTGGCCTAAAACTGGCCTCTTCTTGTTTCTTCTGCATTAACCTGAAATATACTGGTCTCTCCTTGTTTATCTTATACATATACATGCATACACACACACACACACATATAATTAATTTATGTATATATATGTGTGTATATATGTGTATATATATATATATACACATATGCATATACATGTGTGTATATATATATATATATATATATATATATATATATATATATATATAGTGTGTGCATGTGTGTGTACATGTTTGCGTGTGTGTGCATGCGAGTATCTGTGTGTATGTATGTGCGTTTATGTATGAATGAGTGTGTATGTGCGCATGTTTATGTGTGTGCGTGCAAGTTTGTGTACGTGAATTTGTGTTTGTGTATGTGTGCATGTATGTCTGTGTGTGTGTGTGTATGTATGAATGTGAGTGTGTGTGTATGTTGTTGTTGCGGTGGTGGTGGTGGTAGTAGTAGTAGTAGTAGTAGTTTCAGTAGTAGGTAGGTTGGTTAGTGAAGCAGAGGTCGAGTTAATGTTGTAACGTAACGTCAATTATTAATCAGAGTGAAGTTAAGTGAATTACTTGATGTGTGAAGTTTTTTTAATGTTACAAAATGAATGTGGTGCATCTGTTTTATTTTTCATGTTGCTGTGACTTTTGCCTCGTATATGATGGAGTTTATCATGCACACCTGGGGCTTGCCCACTTGACCAGGCACGTATGATAAACTGTGTCATATATGAGGCAGAAGGCACACAGCGATGTTACATGATAAACACTCTTGAATACTTTTTAATGCAAGTTCCATTCTTACAAATTGCAAAACGTTTAGACCAGATCTTGGGTCTCTGAGAATAATTCAACATCATGAAGAGTTGGTTCCTACCACAGCAATTCATGAATCATGACGCTTTCACCTCCTTTCTACCACCACCACCACCATGACTGCCAATATCATCACCACCACCCTCATCACAATCCCACCAGCACCATAGCCACTGTTATCACTGTCACCACCTCAACTACCTTTGCCTCCACCTCCACCACCACCTCAGCCCCCACCACCACCAGTGACAGAAACCTTGAAAAGGTCACGGCTGCTTTTCCCTTAACACTTTCCCCTCCTCCTCCAAGTTGTAATTGTTTTCTTAGACAGCTTTCTCTAATTAAATGTCTAAATGTCTGCAATGACTTGTTAATAAGGTTTTTAATTTTTCAGGCTATTAACCTCATATTTAGATGAGAGGAAACAATTTTTTTACTTTTGTAATATTTACCTCCACATTGTTTTCAGTGGCCTAGATTGGTCTGAGTGTTATCTGGACTTTGTTGTTGTGGTTGTTGTTGTTGTTGTTACATGATCCTACTTCAAGATCAGTTTCATACAATACTGTGTACACGTCCAGAAATTAGATTCTACATGATGTTTGGACATCAAACTGATCTAAATACAGTATAGACCATCTCCTCCACTTCTTTGTCATCGTTGTTGTCGTCATCATCATCGTCGTCGTCGTCGTCTTCATCATCATCGCCATCGCCGCCACTGCCACGACCACCACCACCACAGGAGATCCTAAAAGACCTCTTGTATGGGGAATTGGCCACTGGCACAAGAGTGCAAGGGTATGACCTCATCTTTGTTTCAACTACCAAAAGGACTTAGGACTTAAGAAAGGAAAACTTTATGTTAATCCAGAACATATGAAATAAGAGTTAACTAAAAGTGTGAAAAAAAAAAAGCACAGATGATTAGAACCAACAGAGGAAAATGTTTTAGACAGGCAAAGGGTTACAAAAAGAGGATAATTTGGGTAATGTAGTTATACATTACATTAAACCTGAAAGAAGACAAGGTGGTTAGATGAGAAGCCCTAATCATGGCAGAATTGGGGCTAACTGGAGAGTTTCTTGTGATCTGTTGACCTGTTGAAAATAGAAGCTTGTTCTCTCAGGAATAATATCTTACCTTGTTAGAAATGGGAAGGACAATTTAGATGAGGTAGTCCTTGATACAGAAAAAGACAGGGATGGTCGTAGCTGGAGTGGCTTTGATTATAGATCTGCTTAATCATTGCTGACCTGTAGCTAATAACATATACAATATCAACAAGAAGGAAACATTGGATAATGTAATCGAAAATACATTCATTATCATCATTTAACATCTGCTTTCCATGCTGGCATGGGTTGGCTGGTTTGACAGGAGCTGGCTAGGCAGAAGACTGCACCAGGCTTCGCTGTCTGTTTTGGCAGTGTTTCTACAGCTGGATGCCCTTCATAACACCAAACACCCCACAGAGATAAAAGTGGACATTGTGAATGAAAAAAAAAAACAATAAAGGAGATGATCACAGCTGGAACATTCTTGATCAAATGTCTCTTGGATCATGACCGATCTGGGGTTAAACAACAACAGAAAGAATAACAAAAGAGTATTTTTAGTTAAATAATTTATTCAACAAAAAAATAAAAAATATCAACATAGTTCTTTTTTTTTCCTTTCTTCCTGAATTTCTGCATGAAACAATACAATCTGGAAACAGTACATTGTTTTTTTCTTTTTGCTTTGCAGTAAATTTTACAAATTTCTATATTGTTGGAAATAATTACATTTACAGTTGAATGTCTCTTTTCACAGCAAACTATTCAGCTGTGAACAATAAATATAACCTGTTGTTAGCCAGCAAAGGCAGAGAAAAGAAAGGTTGTATATACAGGGAAGTATAAAACGATATTTTACAGTATTTTACAGCAAGCATTACGCTTTATGTAAATGCTTAATTTTATTACTGTCAAGCATAACTGGACCAAGCTCTCCGGCTCGAAATTTCTTTAAGACAAGTGAAGCTGCAGCAGTGAAGTCAGGCTTGTATACTGTACGACCTGGAAAGGTAAGAAAAATTACATGGAATCAATTGGATTAGGTACCAAACTGTAAAAACAAGAGACATATTAGAGACATCTTAAATTTGATAGTCACCTTTGGAAGGATCTAGAGAGGTAACCCGTGCTATTTTGTTGTTCTTCAAGGCCACATGATTTAGGAAATCTAGGACATCATCCAAAGGTTCTTCCAATTCAAACACTGACATGTAGCTAAAAACATAAACATAAAACACCAAGTATTTCTGTGTTAGCAGTTTGTTTTTGTAGAGTAGAATTTAATGGGTTGGTTAAAAGGAAGAGCAGAGCTCAAGTTTGTTTCATCTGTGTTGATAGGGAAGAAAGAAGGATAACTCATGGGTTACAACAATAGGAAGTATATCAAGATACTAAGTTACACTCAAATGTGAGATGTGCATGTGAGTATGTGTGTATGTGTGTGTGCATGCACACACACACATATATATATAGATGTCTATATACACCTCTCTCTCTACAATATATATATATATATATATATAAATACATATATATTTTTATATATATATATATATATATATATATATATATACACACACACACACACACACACACATATATATATACTTTCAGTTTCTGTCAACCAAATCCGCTCACAAGGCTTTGGTTGGCCCAAGGCTATAGTAGAAGGCAGCTGGCATTGGAATTTAGATTATAATAAGGTATAAATTAATTATCGTTATTAATATCTAAAAGAGTTTTGGAATTAAATAAACGGAAATTTACCGAAAATTTTTGTGCTTGTTGAACCAGTAGAGTAAAAAGTCGACGATCACGTCTTCTCCAACCAGATGGTCTTGAAGACAAGCTGTAAAGACATTGTAATGGAGAGATGATAATGTGTTGTAGCTGTGGGTATGCATGTGTTTATATGTATGAGGGAGAAAAGTGGGAAATAGAGAGAGAGATAGAGATAGAGAGATTTCCTGGTTTCCATGGTGTATATATTCTGCACCTGGACAGGATACTGGTCTGTTGTAGGATTACTCATTTTTACCAGCCGAGTGGACTGGAGCAATGAGAAATGAAGTGCATTGCTCAAGAACACAATGCGTCACCTGGCCCAGGAATTGAAACCACAATCTTAGGATCATGAATTCAACAATCTAACCACTAAGCCATGCACCACCACCTTGTTTGGAATAGTGGATCTTGAAGCATATAAAGCTATAAATAACAACATGTAAATGTTGGTTTGGAAAAAAAAAAAACCCTATTGAACAGAAAAAGTTGAAGGATGTCAGTCAACAACAGTGACCATTAATCTTACTACATTCTCAGCATAGTATACCTTGAAGACTTGAAGCAACCATGTATAGCAGCGTTTCTCAACCATCTTTTTTTACCTATGGAGTTCTTTGATTCCTATTTTACTCAAATGGATCCCCATAACTATTTGATGTTTAAAAAAATCATATATTTTTATAGTAATTAGATATTATTAAGAATTATATTGAAAGAATTGTTAAAATATTTTGTGCATTGTAGAAGTATAACCAATTTTATTGCTGATAAATTTTAACAAAATCTTATATGGATCCCAGTTGAGAACCAGTGATGTACAGGTTCCCTTGTTAGTTCATTGCTGACCTACCATGGTGGTATGTTGTAGTGGTGGTGGTGGTACTTACCGCAAAGGGCTAACTTCATCCCAACATCAACATTCTTCACTTCTGGTGCTAATACTCCTGGAGTGTCATAGACATAAATTTTGGGGTCAGCTGATACCTGGGGTAAAACAGAATTGCAATATCAAAAGTAAATGTAGGCAGTGGAGTGGCAGAATGGTTAGCCTGCTGGATGAAATGCTTAGCAGCATTTTGTCTGTCTTTATGTTCTGAGTTCAAATTCCGCTAAGGTTGACTTTATTTTTCATCCCTTAGGGGTTGATAAAATAAATACCAGTTGGGTACTGGGGTTGATGTAAATAACTTAGCCCTGCCCTCAAAATTGCTGGCCTTGTGCCAAAATTTGAAATCAATATTAAAAATAGTGGTATCTAGGGTAAGACAGACTTGTAATACTAAAAATATTGACTTTGTTGTTTCTTAGTCCTAAGTTAATCTCGATCAAATAGTCCTGTGTCAGCATTTCCCAAATGATGTCAATGTGATAGTTTGAGAAGACAAACACACACACACATGACAGGCTTCAGTACAGTTTCTGTCCATCGAATTTAAATCATGAAGCATTCGTTAACCTAAAGCTAAAGCAAGAATTGTTCTCCATGGCAATGAAATAAAG
Source organism: Octopus bimaculoides (assembly GCF_046866305.1). Lineage (NCBI taxonomy): Eukaryota > Metazoa > Mollusca > Cephalopoda > Octopoda > Octopodidae > Octopus > Octopus bimaculoides. The sequence goes on along the minus strand of NC_142950.1, from coordinate 32,898,190 downwards.
TGTCTTGCTCAAGAACACAACACACAGCCCAGTCCAAGAATTGAACTCACTACCTTATGACTGTGAGCCTGACACTCTATATATACGGCACTTTCAGTTTCTGTCTACCATATTCACTCATAAGGCTTTGTTTGGCCTGAAAAATAGCTATGATTTTATCACAGCCATGTTTTGTTCCTTAAAAGCTTTATTATATAAACAAAAAAAAAAGTTACCTTAATTTTCTCCATCACAGATCTTGTAATGCCTGCCCTTGCCCCTACAGGAGTGGCTTTACCTGCAATGGAAAAAAAAAGGAATAAAATTAACATTTATATACAATATCTTCTTTTTCCCATAATGACATCAGATTCGGGGAACAGTAATTTTAATATTTTTCAAATAAGAGATTAATCAGTGAAAACAATAGATCAAAAGATGAGTCTAAGGACTGCATTGGTATCAATGCCAGCAATGTCTGTGCTCTCAAAGATGTGTGGAATGAAAACCTAGAAGTAAGAATTAGCATCAGGAAGGGCAGCTAACTGTGTAAAAACAATGCTTCAACAATACGTATTTGTCTAATACATGAAAGCAGGGGAAAATGATGTAAAAACAAATGAATACACAGTTACAGACACACACACACACACACCATCCAACCTGTTCCAACATGGGATATGGATATGTCTGTTTTAACATCAACTTTTCCATTCCTGCATGGGTCAGATGAGACTTGTTGAGGCAAATTTTCTATAGCAAGACACACTTCTTTTTGTCAACCAAATGTATATATCTCCTAATCTGGACATCACCTCTTGTATGATGGTGAAGTTTGTTTACAATCAGTGCTTGATGACAAGAAAAGGACAGACAGACAGACAGATACACACACACACACACAAATACAGACACACACATACATGGCAGGCTTCTTTGTTAGTTTCCATCTGGCAGATTCACTCATGACATTTTACTCAGTCTGGTAGGCTATAGTAGAAGATACTTGCCCAAGGTGCTGTGCAGTAGGATTGAAGCAGAAACCATGTGGTCGCAAACTGAAGGTCTTGACATAGCCATGCCTTCGTTTATCTATCTAACTATCTATTTATTTATCTATATGTGTGTGTGTGTTTATATATATACACACACACACACACATATATATATATACACATGCACATACATTATATGGATGTATGTATATGTATTTATGCATATATGTGTGTGTGCATATATATGCATATGCATGCATACATATATATATATATATATATATATATGTATATATGTATACATGAAATATACACACACATGTATGTGTGTATGTGTATATATATATACATATATATATGTGAATGAATATTTACACATATGTGCACGTGCACACACACACATGTGTATACACACACACACATGTGTATACACACACATAATACAGCTTACTACTTCATCCCTATTTCAAAGAGTCAAGAGTATTGACAATGCGTTGGTAATTGGGAAACATCTGATAGCATTGAAGCTTTGTTCTCATCAGGGGCTGACACACCGAATGATGGATGGAAATGCATTGAGTTTTGGGGGTTAAAAAAAAAAAAAAAAGGAAGAAAAAATTGAAAGGATGTAAGGAATGATAAAATGAATGCAATAAATAAATAAATAAATATATAAATAAAAAAAACAGATAGAAAGCAAGCAAAGAAATAAATAATTGAATGGAGAGAAAGAAATAATAAGCAGTCAATCAAAATCCAAAATCAAAGAAAAACAACCAGTGTAAACAGGAAAATGACAGCTTGACATGCTTTTAATAGTTTTATATGTGTGTATGTATATATATATATATATATGTGTGTGTGTGTGTGTATGTATACATATCTGTGTATATATATATATATGTGTATATGTGTATATGTATGTATATATATGTTTATATATATATATATATATGTACATACATATATATATATGTATATATATGTATATATACACACATATATATGTATGTATATACATATAGATATGTGTGTGTATATATATATATATATATATATATGTATATATGTGAATATATATATATGTATATGTATACACACACACGCACACACATACATATATATATCTTTTATCTTTTACTTGTTTCAGTCATTAGACAGCAGCCATGGTGGGGCATCGGCTTGAAATTTTAGTCAAATTAAGCCACCCAAATTCTAATAAAAACATGTGTGTATGTGTATGCCTGACTGCCTGCCTACCTACTGTCATCATTTCAACATTCATTTTTCCATATGTACAGGAGTCAGACGTATTTTGTTGAGGCAGATTTTCTACAGCCGGGTGACCTTCCTGTTGCCAACTCTCACCTATGGAAGACTGGAAATGAACAACACCGCTTGTATGACAGAGATGCTTGTTCATAACCATCACATGATATCAAGACAAGGGTACACACAAACATACACTTACACACACACACATATATTTTGACAAAGGACCGAGATGCCTGGTGCCTTTGGCATGTGTTGAGGGTACATGGCCTAGTGGGTAGGATGTTGCACTCATGATCGCAAGACAATGGTTTCAATCCCTGGACTGGGTGGTGCAGTCTTTTCAATTGCATGAACTAAAAGTTGGAGGTGGGGGGGTGCAGGATAAACTACCTGCATCAACTTGGTATAAAAGCAGGTAATAATTTTACCTTGGTCCTTATTCTTAGTGCAAGTTTTGAAGAGTGCAGTTCGATTTTAACAGTTCTTCTTTCAAAGCTATAATGGAAGTGACAAAGGAGCATGTTCAGTTAAAAGTCTGCAGCGACGACGATGTTTCTGAATATAATTCGTTGTTTGAATTGAGAAATGAATGATTCATTGAAGATGTCTTCAGAAATAATGGCTGCTTTACCTTTTTGTATAAGTACCCTTCGTATTGTATTTATGAGTGAAGACTTTCCGACATTTGGTATTCCTATCACCATCACATTGTATATTGATAACTGAAAGAAACGAGATGGAAGGGGTGAATAAGCAGTAATATTATACGGTTTACAAGATACATGCCTTCTAAAGTAAATGCAAAAAAAAAAAGTACCAATGCCAATAAAGTATTGGGGTTAATTTGACTACAAATTAGGAGCTGCAGTCTCTAGGGCAACCTAACATTTTCTTCAACTTCATTCTGGCAATTCCTGCAATGATGTTGAGGTGGGACTGTGTCAGCCCTTACCCTTCTGTTAGTCAACATTAGTGGCATGAAGAGGAGTGGCTGGTTGTGTGGGAAACTGTTGGTCTTCCAAACAACTTTGCAAGGGCCTCTTGGTTTGAAAAGGACACCCATAGTATTGCCTCACTGCTCTCTCCCGATACAAACTGAAGCAAGTCTGTTGCAAGATTACCCCCCACCACCGCCACCACTGCTCAAATGCTGTTGTTGCTTATTCTCAGTTTATTGGAAATCCAGTGGACAGGTATAACTGTGTGCTAAGAAGTTTGCTTTTAAACCAGATGGTTCTGGGTTCAGTCCCTCTGTGTAACAACTTGGGCAAGTACCTTCTACTATAGCCCTGAGCAGACCAAAGCTTTTGTGAGTGGCTTTGATACCTGGAAACTAAAAGAAGTCTTATGTATATGTCTATATATGTATATCTATATATCATAATCCTTTAATGTCTGTTTTCCATGCTGGCATGGGTTGGACTGCTTGAGGAACTTAGAAGGCATTTACAGTTATTTGCAATGCTTTAAGCAAAATTTTATTAATTCGGTCACCTAAAGGTAACACGTTAGGTTGGGTCAATTTCTACCAACTACTGACAGCATCTAACTCAGTATAGCCTTCCCTGTGGGTGAGCAGTCAGCAACTAAACTGCCCATGCACTTTACTGGGTGAGGAGAATGTGTAGGCATCAAGCAACGTGAAGAATAAATGTCTATCAAAGAGCAGAAGAGTGCCTCTCACAGCTAAACTAATAGCTAACAATGCTTGACAGGAGACAAATGGCACCAGGCTTAAGAAATTTTTGAGACACACAATGCTGTATACAACAGTTCCGACTCTGAGATTTTAGATTTTGGTTAGATTATGGATGTTTGTGTTAACTAAAATAGTACTTACATCTGTCTGTTTAAATCTTTCGTAGGAATTAATGCTGTTCATTATAGTTGGTATCAGCTGGAAAAAAAAAAAAAAAAAGTAGTTAAATGAAAAACATCACTGATTCCCAGTGAATAATTATCAGTCGCTGTTGTTTAGCTCGTCATTTCTGATTGAACAGATCTATAATCAAAGCTATTTCAAGCATGATTATCTTGTTTTGTTCTATTTAAATATAATATCTCAAGGTCCATATCATCCAATTTGTACTTTATCTTTTAAGGTTGATTTGACAGGTATTTGTAGCCGGTTGAGCAACCATGTAGAGACTCAGTTGTTGGCTTGAAGAACTACCAATTCTTTTTTTACCACTTAGAAGTGTGGTTGTGTGGTAAGATGTTTGCTTTCCAACTATATGGTTCTGGGTTCAGTTCCATTGTATGGCAGTTTAAGCAAGTGTCTTCTGCTATAGCCCCAAGTTAGCCAAAGCCTTGTGAGTGGACCTGGTAGATTGAAACTGAAAGAAGCCCTTTATATATATATATATATATATATATATATACACACACACATATTAGCCCAGACGTTAAACGATGATGATGAAAACATGCTAAAGCAGGCCTCATCAGTGCTGGGGTTACATAAAATGCACCAAGCCCACTCTGTAAAGTGGTTGGCGTTAGGAGGGTCGTGCACTTTTAAAAGCCATGCCAAAGCAGACAGTGGAGCTTGGCACAGTCCCCAGGCTTACCTGTCCAACTCATGCCAGCACGGAAGATGGTTGTTAAATGATGATGATGATGAAGTGTGCTTTATAACCAAGTAGTACAATGTATGGGGTCATTGCATAGCAAATTGAATAAGAGTCTTCTACTGTAGCTGCAGGCTGGTCAATATCTTGTAACGGGAATTTGGTAGACAAAAACTATATGGAAGATTATTTCACACAACACACACACACGTATGTACGTTTGTGTCTACCTGTGTACTGAGTTGTATCCCTTTAACACAAAAGGTTTAATTTAGCCATTTAATAAATAGTGATAAAATCAGCACCAGACTGAAATCATCATCGTCATCATCGTTTAACGTCCGCTTTCCATGCTGGCATGGGTTGGACGGTTCGACTGGGGTCTGGGAAGCCAGGAGGCTGCACCAGGCCCCAATCTGATCTGGCAGTGTTTCTACAGCTGGATGCCCTTCCAGTTGTCGACCCTAACCTGATTCCAAGCAAGGTAATATGTTCCCATGGTCGGACATGTTTTCTATGTGCTGGTGACACATAAAAGGCACTCCTACCGGCGACATGTAAAAGGCACCCACTACACTCTATGGAGTGGTTAGCATCAGGAAGAGCATCCAGCTGTAGAAAGCAAGCTAAACCAGACTGGAGCCTGGTACAGTGCTCCAGCTCATCAGTTCCAGTCAAACTATCCAACCCATACTAGCATGGAAAAGGGAAGCTAAATGATGAAGACAATGATGGTCATTTACAACCATCATAAGATGTCAAGACAAGGATATACACACATATATATATGCTAGGCTTCATTTAGTTTCCATCTACCAAATTCACTCACAAGGCTTTCGTCAGTCTGAGACTATAATAGTACACACTTGCAGAAGGTGCTGCAAAGTGGAGCTGAACCCCAAACTGCATGGTTAGGAAGCAAGCCTATTAAGCACACAACCAAGCCAGCAAACTACCTGGAAACAAATTAGACGATTTAGGTATAGACACCCACAGAAAAAATACAAGAAAGTAAAAAAACTAGATACAAACATCTTTCTTTATCACAGAAGGAAACTGTTCCTTGCAGTTGATCCACATCAATTCTTTTATGCCATCTTGCTTTAACATGCGTTCAACATCATCTTTGAAACTCATATCACATAGGTCAGCTTTGTTCAAAAGTAACACATGTGGTCTGGCAGCGATGATTCCAGAAAACTTGGGGTTCTGCCCTGACAATGGAATCTGTTCAAATGTTAAGGGAACATATACAATGCAAGCATAAATCATCATCATTATTTAGCATCTGTTAAATATATATATCTATAAAAATATATGCATACATATATACACATACAGATATACATCTCTCTCTATTCATAAATATAAATATATATATATATATATATATATAAATGTAAAGAAATGAAGTGAGCATCCATGAGAACCCCCCTTATGCATTTGCCTGACTGCAGACTACTCAATCATATCAAATCTTTCTTGTTTCCTCACACCCAGCAACTGTATCATCTTTAATACACCCGCTGATCACCACCCCCACTTTTCGGCATCCCTTTATCTTCACCAGTTTCATCCACCTTTCAACTCAACCCATCTCTTGGCAGTCTGCCTCCTCACCAGACATCCACTTTCTCATACAATCTTGCAAACTGCCCACCCATCCACTTCTACTCAGCTTGTGCCTAGTAGGGGGGGACACCTGAGCACCTGAGCACTTTATCACCAGTATCTATGTCTTGCCGTTCCTACTGGTCATTTTCTCTTTCTGTTCTCGCTTTTTCCCCCCTACTAGACACGAGTAGTCATGCAGATCCCTCCACAAACCTACACTGCCACCCCTACTGCTCTCATAGCAATCCTCTCATCCCCTAGCACGAAGCCAAACCTCTGCCCCCATCTCTCCCAGGGTTTGTAGTTCTGCAAACTGCATGGTGATCTCAATAATGCAGGAGGCATGAAAAAGGTTATGCTCAAAGCAGAAGGGCTGAACTAGCAGCTACTCAATAATAAAGCAAACTTAGTCACAAGGTTATGCCTACACAAATACAAATTTTTGACTTTATCATATATAGACCACCTGCTTGATATGAAAAAGAGTGTGAAGAGAAGTATATTATATTTTCTGATATCATTGCTGTATTATATACTCTCTTGATAACTTACCTTTCCTTAAAAGTAGTCATTATTTATCAGGTGAAAAGGATACTCTTGCATCTCTTACTTCTATGATACAATCAACACTTTTGATACGGCTGACCATTTTTTGCATACCTGTAATAATCATAATTGATATTATGCAGGTGTGACAATCGAAACATTAATATTACACAGGTATGACAAGAGAAAAGGTAATATTATATTGGTATGAGAACAAAAATGATTGATGTGGCATCCAATTCGCATCAAAATATCCCATGAAATTAAAGCAAGGGAAATAACCCTCGCCAGACTAATTTAGACTGAGAAAGTTTGACGCTTGCGACAGTCAATAAAATAGAAATAAAATTTTAAAAATTTATTCTTTTTGCGCAGCCTGGTGTTAAATGACCAACAGCCCAGCAGTTGGGGATTCCTGTTCTGTACAATCTCGTTTGCAGAAATCGCCTTCTTGACTGTTGGATCCACCCGTTGACCTCTTCCGCTCAGACCGCCGGCGTCCGACTTTACACATTGGGAAAGACAGGTCTCTTGAGATCTGTCGGCGACTCTCACCTAGTTTTTTTTTTTGGGGGGGGGGGGGGGGGCTGGCGAAATCACTGCTTGGAGTGTGACCGCTGGAGTAACAGGTGAGAGCTGAGAGAATATGGGGAGCAATGATGGACGTGCGAACCTCGGAAGGGTATGATAAACAGCCCCATCAGAGGCCATGCTAGAGCACCACCGTGTGTATGTGTGTGTGTGTGTGTATATATATATATATATATATATATATATATATATATTCAGTCATTAGACTGCAGCCATTCTGGGGCACCACCTGGAAGAATTTTAATCGAATGAAACGACCCCAACATTTATTTTTAAAAACCTGTTACTTATTCTAACGGTCGCTTTTGCCGATTTGCCGAACCGCTAAGTTACGGGGACGTAAACACACCAATACCGGCTGTAAGCGGTGATGGGGGACAAACGTTTCCGTCTACCAAATCCATTCACAAGGTTTCGGTTAGTCCAAGGTAACAGTAGAAGACTGTCTTCGAAGGTGTCACGCAGTGCGACTGAACACGGGATCATAGGATTGGGGAGCAAACTTCTTGTCAAACAGTCACGCCTGCGGCTATTAGAGAGAGAGAGGGGGAGAGAGAGAGGGGGAGAGAGAGAGGGAGAGAATTTCTTACATAGACATACTGTAAGAATAACATTTATTTACATGAAAGAAAATTACCGGAGAACTTTCATCTAATTCTTCCAAATCTTTTAAAACTGTATTGAAACCATTTGTGGGGAATTTATAAGAGTAGCAATCTTAACTGTACATTCGAAAGGTGTAAACACCTGGTGTTTTACTCAATGGACAGCCTATCTCCAAGTACAGGAATTCACTCCCTGTCTTTTTTTTTTTCAAGGACATTAACAAAAGTGTATTGAAATAGCTTCGACCAGGGACAAACCGAGAGTATTCACTACCATAGACAAATATTAAACAAACACAAACCAATGACGAAACCCGTATATTGCCGCTTGACCTGCTAGAAATAGCAGCCGAATTTTTTCAAATTACTCCTTACAGCTTCAAGTAAAGAAAAGACACATATCACTTAAAAAGACAGGAATGCCTTTGATTATGGGCCTGCACGATCAGGGCTGGCCTCGATCAAAACAACAATATTGAATACACCGGACAATTATAGTAAGCACACAATTTGACGTACAAATACGATTGGAGAAACATCCTTACACCCAATGACAAATATGCATGCAGATGCATGGCTATTTTAGCAGCACTATAAACTGATCGGAAAAATCAATGCATCGGGCCTATAGTATTTATTTATCGACAGCGATCTACATATATCAGGATCGGGCCTCGAGAAGTCGTTAGGCCCACGGACAACTACCTAATATATCCACGCCTCAAGAAAGCACTGTGCACGTGTGTAGTACCTTGCTGATGTCGTCTAAATTCCAATGAAACTAGATCAGAAACAACACTCTTGTTTCTGAACTAGAGACTGGCTCTGAGGGCAGAGATTTGAAAAATTAAAACCGGAAACATATATAATTGATCAGCAAGTACATGCAAGGCAACGTAAATAATAATTAAAAAAAAGTATAAATAAACATCATCACAAATTGCTATACTTTGTCTTATAAGATGCATAAGCAATACCTTTATGCATGTGACCAGGAAACCACTTGGCAACATTTTTGTTTGCTAATGTAAAAGACTTTCGGAAGAGATGTCCATGTTTGACAATTTTTTCTGCCATTATTCTGTTGGAAACTCGAGCACACGCTTCAATTAATCAACCATGGGAGCTGACATGTTATTTAAACCCCGTATGTCTGACAGTTGCTATATAATTAATACTGGAGAGACGAAACGAAACGAAATGTACTTGCATGTACATATATATGCATATACTCATTTATTATTTGTATTATATATATATATATATATATATATATATATATATATATATATATATATACAGGAGTAAGCACATAAATGTTGGAACAGTCTAATTCTGCAACATTCTTTGGTTATAAGTATGTGATAGCGTAGAGCTACAAAAAATATAGGGATATATATATATATATATATATATTTAATTTACACTCACTCCTTCTTTACATTTACTTCTTCTTTCAACCATCTCACTCCCAGTCTCTCTCACACACACATACACGCTCGCCCTCTCTCTCACACTGTCTTTCTCTCTATCACTGTTTACCTTCTCCTTGTCTTTCTCTCTCTTTTAACTCCCTCTCATATTATCTCTTATTCTTTCATTCTTTCTTTAAACCATTAACGTTCTCTTTCCTCTTTCCCTAGCAGTCTCCTCCTGCTCTACCCCCCTCTGTCATTTCACTCTTTCCCTCCCTCTCTATCTATATCCTCCCTCTCTCTCATGTCCTTTTAAGTTTTACCCCCACATAATTCCAGGTTCAGTCCCACTGCATGGCACCTTGGGCAAGTAAGTGTCTTCTGCTGTAGCCTTGGGTCTACCAAAGCCTTGTGAGCGGATTTGGTAGATGGAAACTAAAAGAAACCCACTGTATATCATCATCATCACTATCATCATCATCATTTAACATCTGCTGTCCATGCTGGCATGGGTTGGATGGTTTAACCAGAGCTGGCAAACTGCACCAGACTTCAGTCTGATTTGGCGTCCTTTCCTAATGCCAACCACTTTGCAGAGTGTGCTGGGTGCTCGTCCATGGCTCTGCACAGCCACTTTTATGTGGCACTGTATGGCTGCTTACACCACCAGAGGAGCCAGTCTTGACATTTCTGCTGTGGAGTACGGGTTTTCTTGAGTACAGCAAGGTGCCAGGCATCTTGATTCTTTATCATCTCGTACATCATGTATATAATACACACACACACACACACAAATGTATATATAACCAAAATAAGCAACAGGATATCAATAGGTGATGCAGTATGACCGTTTCAAGCGGCTCCATTTAATTGAACAATACAATCATTACATCAATTTAAATGCAGAGCTATCCTCAGCTGCATAAATAAATACATAGAATTTTTTAATCAGTTGGATACATTAATATAATTTTACTCAAATTATCTAATAGAGCAAGAAGAGGGAGAAAAGTCCATGTTGCTACTAATGTGACTCAGAAAGAACTGTATGGTGTTTGATTCCATGCAAAAAATCCAAGTTTTTAATTTTTTTTTTAGTGAAAATCGTGTGGGTATTAATATAGAAATTTACCATAATTTTGTTGTCATTTAGCCTCAAATCAACCCTGATACAGCAAACCGTCTTTTTTGGGATAATCTAGAACATTACATACAATGGGCGTGTGATTTAGGCAGAGGGATACTTTGGCTGCTATTTTTAGCCCATCGAGCGACCAGATAGAGGCTCTTTTATTGGTTCAATTATGTGGGACCCGGAAGTTGTTCGCAAACAGCAGTAGTAATTTTCTTCGGCTGAATAAAACGTCATTGATTGGTTAAAATTACCAAAATACGACAACTTTAACATGAAATAACTTCTAAAATACAAAATTTTGTCAAAAAAATTTGGAATAAACCCTGTTCTATGTGACACATTCTACCAGTATCTAAAGTTTCAAAGTGTTTAGTTAAAAAAAATTAATTAAAAAATCTGGCCGTCTAATTGAATAGATCCAAAAATTGTCAATATTTGGAGTGATAAGAAAAGACGAACTGAAATCGTAATTATCAACAGATTGGAGAGAGAGAGAGAGAAAGAGAGAGAGACTAAGTGAAGAGAGACAGATGAAAACACGGAGTAGAAGATAGTAAAATAAAATGTACACACACACACACACACACAAACGGAGTGAGAGAATAGGGAGTGGGAGAGTGAAAGAAAAAGAATCGGGAGAGGAAGATATAAAGAAATAAAGTGAAGAGAGAGAGAGAGAGAGAGAGAGAGAGAGAGAGAGACAAAAGAAAACAGGGAGGAGGAAGAAATTAAAGCGAAAGAAGGGGAGGAGAGTAAGGATAGAGATAGAATAAGGGAGAGAGAGAAAGTGGTGCAAAGAGAAAGTGGAAGAGTGATGCAGAGAGAGAGAGAGAGAGGGGGTGAAAGAGAGAGAGAAGGATTATCTTCGTTATTTTTTGTTTGTTTCATGTGCCAAGGATGTATGAGCAGTATTCAGTTTCTGCCATCCAGTGAGGCGGAAGCCGGATTTTCTGAAACAGTAAAGTATTTATCCATTGAGACAGATCTTGTTTGAGGGAGGAACAGAGGGTAATGGTAATTATGAGCTATGTATGAAGCGAAACTAGCGATAAGCCATTTCAAGGGCTGATCTCGTCGGTGCGATTAGTGGATACAAGATAATACATAGATCGAGGGAAAACTCGTTAGTGTCGATTATGGAAGTGAACATCGCTGGACAGTCGAAACCAGTTGAAGTGACTTGTGTTGCAGAGGTGAAGCATCTGGATATTGGGGTGTCCAATACACTGAATGGAGGAGATACGTCTACATCGGGGGCCTATGATGACACGGCTTGTGAAGGAGACCGACTGTATGGGTGGTTGTCAGTGCGGCCCAACACCAAGCTTTTGCCTAAGATAAACAAACAAAGATATTTCGTGTTCTCCGAAAAAACATGTAAACTTTATCATTACCGGAGTCAACACGACATGCTACCTTTAGGAGAAATTGATATCTACAATGCTTCTTTCAACTTTGAGGCCAGCAATTTGGATAAACCGGGCCTGTTCGAAATCAGGTAAGCATTGCGAAATATACTACATTATAGTCTAAAATAATGATCTAATATAATGTAATATAATATGCATTTTTCATAATTTTATTGATAGGAATCTATGTATATGATCGACAGGGTTTCCGAAATTCCTTGTTTATTTATCACCTTATAATGAAAATATTCTAAAACACCCCCATTAAGAACTATTGTGTTGAAGATAAGGGCGGACGGAGACAACTTCAATCACATGTTTTCCATTTTCAAGTGTATCATACATATATTTAACACGAGCACACACATATACACACAACATAGATAGAGATATGTATGTATAAACACATTTTCACGTGTGTGTGTGTGTGTGTGTGTGTGTGTGT